>NC_083465.1:30057354-30104854 GCF_030014155.1 Tachysurus vachellii
CTTACCACAGCTATGCAGATGACACCCAGCTATAGTTAGCCCTGTCCCCTAATGACTACAGCCCCATTGACTTTCTATGTAAGTGCATTGATGAAATTAACAGTTGGATGCGTCAAAACTTCCTCCAGTTAAACAAAGACAACACTGAAGTCATTGTATTCGGAAATAAAGATGAAACTCTCAAGGTTAACACACACCTTGACTCTAGGGGTCTAAAGACAAAAAACAAAGTCAGAAACTTGGTGTAATTTTAGAGTCTGACCTTAATTTCAGTGGCCAATGTGAAAGCGATAAGCAAATCAGCTTACTACCATCTCAGAAATATAGCCAGAATTAGATGTTTTGCCTCAAGACAGGACTTAGAGAAACTTGTTCATGCTTTCATCACCAGCAGGGTGGATTATTGCAATGGACTCCTTACTGGGATCCCCAAAAAGACCATTAGAGAGCTGCAGCTCATACAGAACGCTGCTGCCAGAATTCTGACCAGAACCAAAAAATCTGAGCACATCACTCCAGTCCTCAGGTCCTTACAGTGGCTTCCAGTTACGTTTAGAATAGATTTTAAAGTATTGTTACTCGTTTATAAATCACTTCATGGCTTAGGACCGAAATACATTACAGATATGCTAACTGAATATAAACCAATCAGACTACTCAGATCATTAGGATCAGGTCAGTTAGAGATACCAAGGGTTCACTCAAAACAAGGTGCGTCAGCATTTAGTTATTATGCCACCTATAGCTGGAATCAGCTTCCAGAAGAGATCAGATGTGCTTCAACAGTAGACACTTTTAAATCAAGATTAAAAACACATCTGTTTAACTCTGCATTTACTAAATGATCACTGTGCTGCTTCACACTGACTGCACTTTTTATCCTAATCACTTTTACTCCTGTTTTATTCTTTTTAATATATTTTATACTGTTTTTATCAAAATCACATTTATTTATTTTTTAATTGTTCTTTGTTTTTATTATGATTTTATCATGTGTCTCTTATTTTTACATATATTTTTTTCTCTCTTATAAACTGTTTTCTAATTTCTATCTAAAGCAGTTTGAATGACCTCTGTGTACTGTATGAAATGTGCTATACAAATAAACTTGCCTTGCCTTGCCTTGCCTAAAAGGTTCCCAGAGGAAGACATGAAGTAGGCATATGATGTGGTAATGAAGACTATTATTAGCTCATGAAAATATTTTTACATTAATCATTTGCTGAAATTTCCATTCTGATAGCAGATGATCCTAATTAACTCCAAAATATGAATAGATGATCCTCACCAAAGGTCAAAATAAATATTATATATTTATTAATTAAACACATCCACAAAAATGATTAGCACTCCTACACTGTAAAAAAATCCAACTCGCAAAAAGTTTAAATAACTATTTTTTATCGGTTAACTGGACAAAAAAAACTAAAAAAAAATTGACTTAACAAGTGGGAATAAGTTGGTTCAAAAATTGTTTTACCAACTTAATTTTAACTGTTGATTGGATATACACATGCAAGTTTACAAGCACACATGTTGGTTTGGTGGTTGGCGCATGCGCGCTGTACAGTATATGTGGACGGTGGAGCTCATGTGGAATGATAGCGCCATTTTGATCGTCAGTCAAACGTACAGCACAAGATCATGAAAAACTTCAGTGCTTAAAGTAAGCATCTTTTTTCTGTGTTTTGAAATTGAAGTTAAGTAATGTAATGTCACTGGGCAAGCTTATTTTAAAGCTCGCGCCAGCACAAGATCACCTCAAACGTTATCTTCTTAAACTTCATCATTTAAAGTAAGTATCTTTATGAATCCATTATAATGAGCAGATGTGGCGTGAAGCTCCAATGTCTTGTTCTTAATGGTTTTAATGTCTTTTGTCGTGGTGTTGCCATGTTCAGTGTAGACGGTGTTAGTTCACCCAAAAATGAAATTTCTGTCATTAATTACTTCCTCATGTCGTCCTAAACCTGTAAGACCTTCGTTTGTCCTCCAAACACAAATCAAGATGTTTTTTTAAATCCAAGGGAATCTGTCTGATCGTTCTGAATGACATTACATCTTTTCTGGTCCAGAAGGATATTAAAAGACAATGATAAAATGGTCAGCATGACTACAGTGATTCAACATTAATATTATAAAATGATGAGAATACTTTTTGTGCACAAAAACAAAACAAAATAAAGACTTTATTCAACAATATCTAGTGATGGGTGATTTCAGAATAACTGATTTATGAAGCTTTTGTTTTTCGAATTAGGGGCCTTCACTAGATATTGTTGAAAAAGTCTGTATTTTAGGGTTTTTTGGCACACAAAAATGATTCTCGTCACTTTATAATATAATATTATTGTTGAACTACTGTAGTCATGCTGACCGTTGTATCGATGTCTTTTAATATCGTTATTGACCTCAAAAGACGGAGTGTCATTGCTGCTTGTGTGGATCAGATGCCCTCAGATTTCATTTAAAATATCTTAGAGGGATAATTCACCCAAAAATGAAAATGTGATGTGATGTTTATCTGTTTACTCCATGAAAAAAATGTCAGAAAATCAGAAAAAAATCAGAAAAGTTGTAGGTGACGTTGTTTCTTATGTAGAACACAAATTAATAAACTTCACCATCATTTAAATCATCAAAAATCATCATTTGTGTTCTACTGAAAAAACAAAGTCACCTACATCTTTGATGCCCTGGGGGTGTGCAAATAAACATTACATTTTGAATTTTGGTTGAACTATCCTTTAAATTTGTGTTCTGAGGAAAAGAAGGTCTTATGGGTTTGGGACGACATGAGGGTGAGTAATTAATGACAGGAATTTTCATTTTTGGGTGAACTAACCTTTTAAAACTCTTCTTTTACAATGGGCACAATACAATATATAATTTTTGTTTACCGTGAAAATAAGTTTTACATACATATAACATACATTGGTCAGCAATAGCCACAAACACATATGCACCTTATTTAGTGGCACTTATCTTTGGTTTCAGGTTTCAGAGCTCAACATATCCATCCATCTTCTGCCGCTTATCCGGGGCCGGGTCGCAGGGGCAGCAGTCTAAGCAGGGATGCCCAGACTTCCCTCTCCCCAGACACTTCCTCCAGCTCTTCCAGGGGAATACCGAGGCGTTCCCAGGCCAGCCGAGAGACATAGTCCCTCCAGCGTGTCCTAGGCCTCCCCCGAGCCACCTCAGCTGACTCCTCTCGATGTGGAGGACCAGCAGCTCTACTCTGAGCTCCTCCTAAGTGACCAAGCTCCTCACCCTATCTCCAAGGGAGCACCCAGCCACCCTAGGGAGGAACTCATTTCGGCTGCCTGTATCCAGGATCTTGTCCTTTCGATCATGCCCCAAAGCTCATGACCATAGCTGAGTTGCAGCTCAGTTCTTTCTTCACCACAACAGACCGGTATATCGACCGCATCACTGCAGAGGATACACCGGTCCACCTGTCGATCTCCCGCTCTGTCCTTCCCTCACTTGTGAACAAGACCCCAAGATACTTAAACTCCTCCACTTTAGGCAGGAGCTCTCCACCAACCTGAAGGGGACAATCCACCCTTTTCCGGCTGAGAACCATGGCCTCGGACTTGGAGGTGCTGATTCTTATCCCTGCCGCTTCACACTCGGCTGCAAACCATCCCAGTGCATGCTGAAGGGCCTGGTTTGATGAAGCCAACAGGACAACATCATCAAGCAGAGACGAAATCCTGTGGTCCCCAAACCGGACTCCCTCCGTCTCCCGACTGCGCCTAGAAATCCTGTCCAAATAAATAATGAAAAGGATTGGTGACAAAAGGCAGCCCTGCCAGACTCAAACATGCACCGGGAACAAGTCTGACTTACTGCCGGCAAAGCAAACCAAACTCCTGCTCCGGTCATATAGCTTCTCAACTACCTCAGAGACCTCAGCTTGGGGGATCGATGAGTCCACAACTGATCCCGCGGCCTCTGCTTCCTCAGTGGAAGACATGTCGGTGGGGTTCAGGAGATCCTTGAAGTACTCCTTCCACTGTCTGAGGATGTCCCCAGTCGAAGTCAGCAGATTCCCACTTCCACTGTAAACAGTGTGTGCAGGGCACTGCTTCCCCCTCCTGAGGCGCTGGACGGTTTGCCAGAATTTCTTCAAAGCCGACCAATAGTCCTTCTCCATGGCCTCACCGAACTCCTCCCAGACCTGAGTTTTTGCCTCCCCAACCACCCAGGCTGAATCTCGCTTGGCCCCCCGGTATCTATCCGCTGCCTCCGGAGTCCCCCGAGCCAACCAGGCTTGATAGGACTCCTTCTTCAGTTTGACGGCATCCCTTATTTCTGGGGTCCACCATCGGGTTTGGGGATTGCCGCCACGACAGGCACCAGAGACCTTAGGGCCACAGCTCCGAGTGGCCGCGTCGACAATGGAGGTGGAGAACATGGTCCACTCAGACTCAATGTCTCCGACCTCCCTTGGGATCTGGTTGAAACTCTGCCGGAGGTGGGAGTTGAAGATCTCTCTGACCGGAGACTCTGCCAAACGTTCCCCGCAGACCCTCACAGTACGTTTACTTCCTCCCCCACCATCAGATCCAACTTACCACCAGGTGGTGATCAGTTGACAGCTCTGCCCCCTCTTTACCTGAGTGTCCAAGACATACGGCCGGAGGTCAGATGAAACCACCACAAAGTCGATCATCGACCTCTGACCTAGGGTGTCCTGGTGCCACCCTTATGCTTGAACATGGTGTTTGTTATGGACAAACTGTGACTAGCACAGAAATCCAATTACAGAACAACACTCGGGTTCAGGTCGGGGGGCCGTTCCTCCCAATCACGCCCCTCCAGGTGTCACTGTCACTGCCCATGTGAGCGTTGGAGTCCCCCAGTAGAACGACGGAGTCCCGGTCGGAGCTCTTTCCAGCACCCCTCCCAGAGATGCCAAGAAGGTCGGGTACTCTTCACTGTCGTTTTGCCTGTAAGTGCAAATAACAGTGAGAGACCTATCCCCGACCCGAAGGCGCAGAGAACTCCAACACATGGCGGCTCAGCTGGGGGGCTATGAGCAAGCCCACACCAGTCCACTGCCTCTCACCGCGGGCAACTCCAGAGTAGTAAAGAGTCCAGCCTCTCTCGAGGAGTTGGGTTCCCGAGCTCAAGCTGTGCCTGGAGGCAAGCCCAACTATCTCTAGTCAGTATCTCTCAACCTCCCGCACCAGCTCAGGCTCCTTCCCCCAGCGAGGTGACATTCCATGTCTCTAGAGCCAGATTCTGTGTCCGGGGATTGGGTCGCCGAGGCCCCTGCCTTCGACTACCACCCAATTCACAATGCAACCACCCAACTCACAATTCACAAGGCCCCTTACGGTTCCTCCTGCAGGTGGTGGGCCCACCGGAGATCGGCCCCACTTCTCTCCTTTGGGCTGAGCCCGGCCGGGCCCCGTGGGGACCTTAAAAAAGTATTAATGCAGTAGCGAACAGTACTTTTAACAGTTAGTGGTATAGCAATCTAAACCATATATACTGCACTTATTAAATTAAATTATTTTCTGAAGAAATGGCAATATTTTAAAGTGAATCTTAAATTAGAACTCTTGAAACACAATGCAAAATGTATTAAACAGTAAACCTTGCACCCAAATGAGCGACATGTTTAACACGCTGAGGTAAATGGAAAGGGTGCCTGCTAAACTTGCCTGTCTGTCACAGGCGGTTGTGCAACATATTTCCTATAAAATGCATATTTATTTTCATTAATGTAATTTAATATATAAGTGTATTTTTCTTATAAGTTTAAGCAATAGTCTATGATGTTTGCTGTTCATTAATCAACCACCACGGGCATGGGCATCGGAAGTAAATAAAAAGTGGGCATGTCCTGTCCCACACACATATAATAGTTCCAACACCCATGGATTTCAGGAAGCAGGAGTGTGGTCAAAGCTGTAGGTAAAACGCGGAATGGAGTTTAATTTATTAGGGCATTCCTAAAGCAGAATGGATTTGACTGGCAGCACTCTGAAAGGTAATAAAAAAAAAAGACATATGTGCTGAATAGAGACGGTAAAAGTGTGTAGGTCCAATATTATTGGTCTTAAAAAGTGGGTGTGTCCTGTCCCACCAACTTATAATGGTTCCGACGCCCATGACCACGGGTATCAGATTTGGATCGGTCACGCATCACCGATACCCGATCCACTCAAAATGCTTGGATCAGCGCCGATACTGATCCAAAATATCGGATCGGTACATCCTAATTACTAGGTGGTTGTCCTGCATCTTTAATAAATAGGCTACAGTTAGTCCAAAATGCAGCTGCCAGAGTTCTTACCAGGACAAGAAAATATGATCATATAACCCAATTTTATCATCTCTACACTGGCTACCTGTAAAGTTTAGAATTGATTACAAACTGGTGCTACGTAAGGCTCATAAGGCTCTTAATGGTTTAGCTCCCATGTATAAAAAAAAAGTGATGTGACATACGGCTAAGTACGGTGACCCATACTCAGAATTCATTTTCTGCATTTAACCCAACCAAAGTGCACACACACAGCAGTGAACACACACCGTGAACACACACTCAGAGCAGTGGGCAGCCATTTATGCTGCGGCGCCCGGGGAGCAGTTGGGGGGTTTGGTGCCTTGCTCAAGGGCACCTCAGTCGTGGCCGGCCCGAGACTCGAACCCACAACCTTAGGGTTAGGAGTCAAACTCTCTATTAAACTCTCTCTAAACCATTAGGTACCATGAAATTAGCCATCAACCTGTCCATACATACAATACATACAATATGACAAGGGGGGGACAGGACAGGAAGACAGGGAATTGAAAAGAAATACAGCATAACATGAGGGAAGGGAGGAGAAAAAAACAACGCCTAGACTATGGTCCGGTGGGGAGTACAGTGTGGGAACAGGAAAAACACCTCAGCAACATAAGCACATAAACAGTACGTCATAAACACATGACTTGCAACAGGGGAGGGGAGTGGGGGTGGAGGTAATCCAGCACAGGCAAGCAGCCATCAGGTCCTGCAGCCTTTATCCTTGGCGCTGGTCACAGACCCGCTTGTCAGACTGGCGGTACAAAGCGGCGAAGGCGTGGGATGGGGGGTGTGGGGTTGAGTGCATATTTTTATATATGTGCATGTGTGTGTATGTATAAGTGTGTAGGCCTGGAGAGTCGTTGCTCCTGGCATCATATCTTGGTGCCTCAGTCCACAATATTGTCATAGCGATACATAGCAAGTTGCCATGGAGACCGCCATGATCAGGTCCCAGACAGAGTCAACAATCAGCAGGTGTCTGTGGAAATGGGGGAAGGAACACAAGAGCGTCTCGCTGCAGTGCTCTTCCAGGGGAATTGTTGTTCCAGCAGCGGCCTTGGCCGAGGTCAGTGCTGTTTGAGGGGAGCCGAAAGCAGATAAGATTGGGATTGTTTGGTCTTGGGGCGAGTAGACGCATTCCAATTTACACGACTACTCTCTTAGTCCGTTCTGGTCTCCAAATCGATCCATTTTTCTTTCCAAAGCAGTGAGCTTCTCCGTGATGTTAACAGTATCCAAAGCAGTGAGCCTCACCATGATGTTATCCATATTGCGGTTAATAGTCCCATCCTCAGTGCTGACCGCTCACCCACTGCATCAATCATGACGGGCAGCCTTGGGAGGTTTTGGACAACTGTCACCGTTCCCGATTTTCTTGATAAACCAGGGCAATGCCTAATCCAATCAGCAGAACTCCTGTTATCATGGTTCCAAATAGGTAGATATCTTCAATGTTCTCCACGGGAAGAGCCGCCAGACACACGACCCGCCACCTCTCCCACGCGTCCATTGTATAGCCAGCTGCGAACGTTCCGGCAGGGCAGTCAGGTTCCCCCGAACCCAAGCTTCTCGTCGAGAAGATGGTGTCAATTGCGTTGAGAGACCAGTTTATCAAATCCATGATGTTTTTTAGTTTGGAGAGCCATGCGGAGAGAGTCTCTCAAAGTATAAAACAATAGACGAGACGAGAGGAGCAAAGCAGGGAAAGTAAAGGGGAGGGAGAGGGAGAGAAAATGCGACCGCCTTCGTTGAGAGCCAAAAGAGAACTAGTCTTCTAACATGTTACAATCCTTCATGCTCTCTGAGATCACAAAACTCAGGACTTCTGGTAGTTTTAAGAATATCAGTCTACCAAAGGCAGTAGAGCGTTTTCTTATTTAGCTCCCAAACTTTGGAATAGTCTTCCTGATAGTGTTTGGGGCTCAGACACACTTTCCCAGTTTAAATGTAAAAACATCTCTTTAGTCAGGCGTACACATAATACATCCCATAATATTGTGCACTATTATATCAGACTTGCAAATATTATGAACAGCAGATATGTTAATCCCTCTCCACTGCTTCTCTCTTTCTACCCATCCCAAGGCATCCAGAAACTGTACCAGCTCTGATCGTCTTCCGTGTGATGAAGATTTTGGACCTCCAATGAGATGAGGCCAACTCAGCAAATCCTGAGGCATCTAGAGATCTATCAGCTACAGTTAGACTCTGCTATACTAAAAAGATGTGAACTCCATGTGATCTTTTGCATCTATACAACATCTGTTTGACTGTATTTTTATAATCACACCCTCCAGTGTTACCCATATGAGGATGAGGTTCCCCTTTGAGTCTGGTTCCTCTCAAGGTTTCTTCCTTTACCATCTAAGGGAGTTTTTCCTTGCCACTGCTGCCTGAGTCACCTCAGACTTGCTCATTGGGGATAAATACAAACACATTGTGAACTAAATCCATCTAATATTAATCTTGACTTTTGCATTCTATTAATCTTTATATAATACTTTATATTAACCTTTTGTTCTATGTTTATGTAAAGTAAGGTAAGGTAAAGTAAGGTAAGGTAAACTTTTATTGTCCCCAGTAGGGAAATTTGTCTTGGGCCATCACCCATGCTGCAATCATACAGTACACACATTAGACAGATACAATTCACAAAATATTGAATACATAAAATAACAACTATGTCCTTCCTCTATTTATATAGATGCTGGGATAAAGAGTTTTTACATCTATTTAATCTGCAGCGAGGAACTCTGAACCTCCTGCCAGAAGGCAGCAACTCATACTCCGTATTCAAAACATGAGAAAAATCCCAGACAATCCTCTCAGCGTGTCTTACAGTGTCCTATGTGTTCGTACATAGTTTACAATGGTGTCAATTCTTTCACTCCTATAATTTTCCAAGCAGTATGTATCATTCGTATCAGCTTTGATCTCGATTGCACAGATAGATTCCCAAACCATACTGTGATACAGTATCTGATTAAACTCTCAATTACTGCTTGGTAAAAGATGACCATAAATTTTTGATCAACCCCATGAACTCTCAGACAACGTAAAAAATGCAATCTTTGTTGTATCTTACTACAAAGATTATCCACATGTATATGCCATGTTAGTGAGTCATCAAAAAAGACACCAAGGTATTTGTATGATTCTGTAAAGCTGCTTTAAGACAATGTCAATTGTAAAATGCGCTATACAAATAAACTTGAATTGAATTGAATCTTTACTTTGTCAGTTTCACACAGTGGAATCTGATAGTATCCACTTCTGAGATCTAATACACTGAACCACTGACTTCCATTCAGACAGGTTAGAGCATCTTCAATTCTGGGGACTGTGTATTGATCTGGGATGGTGCGACGATTCAGGGTTCTGCAGTCCACGCTCATCCTTATCTGTCCGTTCTTTTTCCTCACTACAACAATTGGTGAGGCGAAGGGACTGCGGGATTCAGAGATGATACCAGCTTCGTGGTCTTGATCTTTCATGAAAAAGTCTATCATCGGTAACCCTAATGTTGTTTTGGGTGCTTTTCGAACAACCTACATCAAACTCACTACAGGAGAAAACATCTTTCCTTTTTAGCATCTCTTTAGCCATCTTTCTTTTCCACTCCTCAGGTACCAGGGAATCACCAAATTCAAAGGAGTCCAAAGTCAATCCTGTTTCAGCACTACTTCCTTTAGCCGAAGAAACAGAGTGCACAACATCAACCGGAAACACATTGGCAATGTGCATACCTCGTTTCAAAATGACAGGGCAAGTGGAGACATTTCTGACTGTGACTTCTTACTGCCCTTACCAGAAGCTCTTCTGAAAAACAGAACTCTTCAGGCGGATCCACCAAGAATGTTTTAGCATCCAGTTCTCCTGGGTACCTTAAGGTACCTGGGTACCTAATTCGCCTACTTTCCCCTGGACAGATTTTCACAGGCTTAAACCCCGGAAACCACACAGTACCCAATTGACTGTTGTCAACTTTACCATCAGCACCGGCAATGACCCATGTAATGTATTGTTCATGCGAATCTATTTCATGCATTATGGTAGTTTCTCCGTGTGTGGAGAGAGCACTGATTGGAGCAGAGAACAGTGTAATGGAGAGGGAGATCTGAAGCACTCGTCAGTAAAGACTTTGCAGTGAAATGGTTGTCCGTGTCGTTCCTCTTAACAGTAAACATAATAACCCGTTCATATGTATCTTTAATTTCAGGATGCACTGTCAAGGTATGAAGAAAATCATTCCCCATTTTCTCTTTACATGCCTCAATGAGTCTTTTCACCACAGAGGTGTTTGTTCCCACCAAAATATTAACTTCACCTCTCACAGCGGGATCAGGACAAACCAACACGAGTGCTCAACACAGAGGTCTCACTCTTGACAGAGGACGCAGCAGACAAAGCAACGTTGGCCTGAACTGAGTTTCTTATGCATCATATTCTCTTCTTCTCTGACCTCTTTCAAAAGGTCAATGAAAGAAAGTGGGTCACATAGCTTGTGTGTCATCCTGAACCATAAAGCTACCATGTCATTTGGAAGTGCCCCTCTGATTATTTGCTGCATACGAAGCTGATTCATTTCAGAGAGATTAATGCCTCTTTTGCATAACACACTGTGCAGCAATTTATCCAACCTCAATATGTATGTTGAGAGTTTTTCACCCTTGTTCTGAAAAGTACTTCATCATCAGATCTGCAGCACTTTCCGTGGTAGCAAAGGCTGTCTCCAATGCACTGAGATAATCACCGGAGGAAGCTGTTGGATTTGCAATCTTTTCAAACCTCACTATATCGGCTGCAGGACCCCTAAGATACTCAACTCTTTGTTTCTTAATGTTGTCAGAACACTACTACTCTTCAAGAATGAGAGTGGTCTGTTCAGCCCATGCTTCATACTCATCCTCACCACTGGTAGCAGAAAGCAGAATCGGAATCAGGGACAGGCAAAATGTCGGGGCAGGCGGCAAACAATCAGAAAGTCAGGATGAGGAGGCAGAAGTAATAACAGAACGACAGAACACAGGAAGCGCTCAGAATGACTGCACAATGACAAGTCGAGACCTCGCACAGGTATAAAGTTCAAGCGTGGTTCATATTGAATGGGAGATGAGGAACAGGTGCCGGGGTAATCAGGAGGAAGGGTGGCTGATGGGAAGTGTTGTCCGGAAGCGCGCTAGTACTCCGGAGACGCGACTCTATGGCGACGCTCGCGCGGTGGTTCGTCGCTCATGACAGAATCAAATGCACCAAAAAAGTATGTACACCCCTGACCATCATGCCCATGTGTGTTTCCTCCCCAAACTGTTACCACAAAGTTTACAATGTTAAAAGTACACTAATGTATAGAATGTGTTACAACACATTGTGTTGTGTGTTCTGTCCTGTGTCTGTGTGTGTGTGTGTGTGTGTGTGTGTGTGTGTGTGTGTGTGTGTGAGACGTATATTTAAAACACCAAATAAAATAAAGTCAATCCACTGAGGATGATTAAATATTTATTTAAAATGTGGTTACAGTTATATAGTAATAATTAATAATCAGTAATTTTAAGGTAAATACAGATTCATTTGAAATAGTTAATACAGTGATCTTAATTTTCCCTCCACCAAAATAATCAGAAGTTAAATCAAGAGTTTGATTAAATATAAAGTTCATTAAAGATTTCAGTTATATAGAAGTATTTAAGCCATTTTCACCCATGATTACATTGAAGTCTACTGAACATCACTAGGATTTTCCCCCTCAGTATTTTGGGAACGATCTCTGTCCTGGTCTTATTCACTCAGCAAAGGGATCGATGGAGTTCAGCAGGGCAGAGAGATCCTTCTTTAAGTCAAACTGCCTACAAACACAAAACAAAACAAATTTTGTCTATTTTTCTTGTAATCTAGACTTCAGCTTGACACAGCGGCTGAAACGTCACCACATTTACATTACATTTACATTTACATCCATTTCCAGAGCGACGGATAAGGCTAGCGTCTTGGGTTCCTTGTTTTGACTATTTAATGAGTGTTGTTCTGATATCGTCTGTTTATAGAGAACGACTGATGACTCTTTTGGATTTATCTACACAACACACACTACCAGATATGTACACACATGAACATATATTGCTTATACACACTCAGATTAACACATCTGCACTTTACTCCTAACACTCATACTCTATCTACATTATTGTACTATATAAATAACATTTCATTTGAAATTTTTCTTTTTCCTCCATGGCAAAAATGGGCTTTCACACTAGCTACAGGATAAAAGACACTGTCTGACAAAAGAGGAGAGTTTTTAATTAAGTGATCTTTAGTGGTTTATTTGAAAATTCCTGTCATTGAAATTTTATACACAAATGTTAATCAATGCTGTTCTGTAGCAAGGAAAATATGACTTGCAGAAACACATGCAATTAGGATTGCTCAAAATCACACACACACACGTTTGTGGAGACTCACCTTTGCCCAATACCTGCTCCCTTCAGCAGTCGGTCAGAAGCTATTGTTTCTACTCTTTCAGCATATTTATTGGATAAATAAACCACCTCTTTTATACCTGTAGTGGAAATAATGATTGATTTTAAACAGACACACAAACACACACACACACAAGTATCAGCTCTAACACATGACATACTGTAATACAGTTACAAGTAATTTAACCGACCATCTTCTATACTCTTGTTCCAAACACTTCCTTTTCCTTTCATACACATTTGTGTGTGTGTGCAGTGGTGTGTGTGTGGGTTGTGTATGTGTGTGTGGTGTGTGGGTGTGTGTGTGTGTATGTGTGTGAGGTGTGTGTGTGTGTTTGTGTGGGTGTGTGTGTGGTGTGTGTGTCTGTGTGTATGGTGTTTGTGTGTGGTGTGTGTGTGTGTGTGTATGTGGTGTGGGTGTGTGTGTCTTTGTGGATTTGTGTGGTGTGTGTGTGGTGTGTGCGTGTGGTGTGTGTTTGTGTGTGTGGGTGGGTGTGTGGGGGTGTGTGTGGGGTGTGTGTGTTTGTGTGTGTGGTGTGGTGTGTGTGGTGTGTGTGTGTGTGTGGCATGTGTTTGTGTGTGTGGTGTGTGTGTATATGTGTGTGTGTGGGTGTATGTTTGTGGGATGTGTGTGTGTGGGTATATGTTTGTGGTGTGTGTGTGTTGTGTGTGGCGTGTGTGTGTGTGTGTGTGTGTGTGTGTTACCTGATTGGATGATGACCTTAGCACACTCGTTACAGGGAAACAGAGTGACATAAATGGTGCATCCTTTCACATCCACTGAGGTTTTGTTCATGATGGCATTCAGCTCCGCATGACACACTGGAACCAACAGGAAGATGATAAAAATAATAGATTTTTAGATTATAAAAATAAATAAATCAGCACTTTGTAAGATCTTGGACTGTTGAGATATTTGAATCTTGTAGGAAGCACAGATCTGTGAATAATTTGTGTTAAAGGTCTGGATGTAGACCTCCCTCTTACCCTGAGAGATGGTGGGACCAGTTGAGCAGTGCTGGTAGAACAGGACGGTGAATTCACAAACACTACAGAGAATAAAGTCAAACCTAACAGTTTAAAGCATTAAACTCACCATACACGTGTTTATTCTCCAGTCTGTTTGTAGCTTCACGCGCCCATGGAAACTTATCCTCACAGCCATCAGGCATTCTGTTGAAACCGACTCCAACAATTTTTTTCTCCTCATTTACGACGCACGCACCCACCTAGAGTTAACATTAAATTTAACAGGTCATAATTACATAAAAAACTTCAAATAGCAGCAAGGAATTTAACAACCATCAGCCTCTGAGCCTCAGACCATCTGTAAAGACCCTGTGAAGGTGTGAAATTCAGACATCTTCAGTAGGTTGGTGAAGAGATTCTAGATGAAAAACTCAATCTAAGAATTTCCTCTTAGAAAGTCCTTTTTCTTGTACATATTTGAGAAGAAGAAAAAACAGTTGTACCCTATCAATACTCTCAAGATGAATTTAGAGCGTGTTTGGTCAATCTTTGGCATGTGGGCACTTTGTCTGCTTTTAGGCAAATCTGATGATGAGTTTGACTCCTAACCCTAAGGTTGTGGGTTCGAGTCTCGGGCCGGCCACGACTGAGGTCTTGAGCAAGGCACCGAACCCTGAGGCCTTGAGCAAGGCAAAGAAACCCCCTATAAAACCCCACCCCACCCCACCCCCAACTGCTTCCCGGGCACCGCAGCATAAATGGCTGCCCACTGCTCCGGGTGTGTGTTCACGGTGTGTATGTTCACTGCTGTGTGTGTGCACTTTGGATGGGTTAAATGCAGAGAATGAATTCTGAGTATGGGTCACCGTACTTAGCCGTATGTCACGTCGCTAACTTTCAAGTGACACTGTATATGACTGACTACCACACAACTGACACACAACTGTCTTGGCAAATAGTGAAAATAGTGTTAACATGAAGGATTGTGGGTAATTTGTCGAGCCACAGTGTTTCCAAAATAAGGAAAAGCAAAATCGTTTTAATTCTGTGAACAGAGACTGAAAGTGTGGACACATTTTGTCCTTGTGGACCTCACAGGAAGACAGTAATAATTGAGTAACATTTCAAGTGCTGCATTTAAGGCAATATGTCTGATACCTTTGTGTTAGGATCAGGGCTCTTCTTGGAAAACATCAGAGCAACAGCCATGTAATACACCTCGTCATCATATTGTTTATGTGCCCTGTAGAAGGTTGGAGAAAAGAGAGATCGAGCTAGAGTAAAGGGAGATAAGGATTTTGTCCTTTTTTTCTGTTTGTTACTTTAATGATGAGGAAGTTAAGAGAGAGCAGCAGGAACAACAGCTACACAGACAAAACTCTGATAAAAGAAATAGGAACTGAGATGTGAGTTTGAATGCATTTAGACGAAGCAGAACTCTTTGGGAACAGTTGGGGGTTAAGGGCCTAACTCAAGGGCCCAGAGTTGGCAGCTTGGTGGACCTGGGATTCGAAAGCACAACCTTTTGGTCAGTAGTACAACCATTTAACCAACCTTCACATCCCATGGTAAAGCCATGATAGTGATGTGGCGTAAATAATAATAATAATAAGAAGAAGAAGAAGAAGAAGAAGAAGAAGAATAATAAGAAGAATAATTTGTGACAGTCGTCAATGTGCTTTTCCTGTTCCGTACACTTCCGTGCAATGTGTATATATATATATATATATATATATATATATATATATATATATATATATATATATATATATACACACACACACACACACACACACACACTCACACACTCAACGGGGAACCAGGTAGGAAGTTATTTAAGGAAGTGTGATTGCATTTCTCGGGGCCTCTCTCATGCACTCTCTAGCCTTTGTTGTCATGTGCAGGTTATTTCCGGTTATGTACGCTAGCGGATGACTTTGCGATTTGCCGTTTTGCGTGCAAACGGAGCGTGTGTGTGTGTGTGTGTGTGTGTGTGTGTGTGTGTGTGTGTGTGTGTGAGAGAGAGAGAGAGAGAGAGAGAGAGATAGAGCTTTTTCCAATCCGGTTATGTTGTATGTTTAGACGCTAATTCAGGGCATTATATGTAACGTTAGTACGTTTTGAGGAGGGTTTTTTGTGTAGGGAGGTTTTTCTTTTGGTATTTATTTTGGTCCCCGAGTTGCCGGATTATGTTGTAAATATTGTGTGTGATGTTCTGTTACGTTTCAGGCCCAGTAGTTCAGTAGTTCAGTAGTTCAATAAGTGACATGATAAGCAAATTTATCTTTTTCTTCTTTTGTTGAACTTTGGATGCAGATGATTTTTTTTTCTTTTTCTTATGCCTGTTTTTGCTCGTGTGCGGCTGCTCTATTGCATTTACATTCATTTTTTTTCCTGAGGAAGATTTATTGCATTGCATTTAATTATCTGGATTATTTAATTATTTATTTATTTATATTATAATTTTATATTAATATTTATATAATATTTATATTTTTAACATATTTTAAACTGTTTTTATTGAACTCACATTTATTTTCTTTAATTGTTCTTTGTTTTTATTATGATTTTATCGTATGTCTCTTATTTTTACATATATTTTTTTTCTCTCATAAACTGTTTTCTAATTTCTATGTAAAGCACTTTGAATGACCTCTGTGTATGTGTAAATGTGCTATACAAATAAACTTGCCTTGCCTTGCCTTGCCTATTTATTTGTCACTCATTTATTGTTGAGGTAACTAAAAGGTAAATGTATCTGGGATTAAAATTAATAGTTGTGATTTATTTATTTATTTTCCACTCTCTTTCCTTTTCTTTCTTTTGGAGTTGAATATGATGTACTGAATTGTAATATAATTGGAATTAAACTGGAATAGAAAACTTTGAAATTAACTTTCTTGTGGTTCCTTGTTCTACTTGATACATGTAATAGAATTGATGTCGTTCCTATGTGTAGTGTCTCTGACGATGAATTAAATGTAATAATTTTGGTGATTTT
The DNA here is from genome assembly GCF_030014155.1 of Tachysurus vachellii. Lineage (NCBI taxonomy): Eukaryota > Metazoa > Chordata > Actinopteri > Siluriformes > Bagridae > Tachysurus > Tachysurus vachellii. The sequence continues at coordinate 30,074,111 of NC_083465.1, forward strand.
TACCCCTGGCGCCCGAACCCAACCTTTTAAGGCAAACTACCGTCACAAATTATTTAGTGGTAAAGATGATAATACAGATTAAAACATAAAAATGGCTGTAACATGGCTATAATAATCAATAATTCTATATTATATATTTCAATAAATATATTTATTGAAAATTTCAATCTTTTTTTTAATTGGTGTCCATCAGTACTCAGTTTTGGAGAATTAAATTTGCCAATATGATTTACCTGGGTCCTGTTTCAGAAAGGAGGTTAAGTGAAAACTGAGTATGTTAACCATGAACTGAGGGGAAACTCCCTCAGTTTCAGAAGTTCAGGAGTTGTGTTAAACCCGAGAAAGCAGGTCAAGTCAAGCCCGTTTCTGAAAGAGAGCTAACTTGTACCATAGTAACTTACTCTGTGAACCTAACCTGGTCGGGAGCAGGTTTTCTTCGGTAATCCCAGAGTTTCTTTCGGTCTCCTCTCTTTTTTTAAAGAGGATGTGATGTTTAAACACCTCATTCATTGCAAACATTTCAGTTACACAGAGAGCAGCAAAGGGAATAAAATGTCCTTTTATGGACGATCCTGTTGATGAGTAGTCTGTATTAATTTGTAGGGAGTTACATTTACATTGGGAGAGGATTTTGAGGCCCAGAGTGGATGTGAGTAACTCTGAGTATGTTAACCATGAACCATGAATGAGGGTAAACTCCCTTTCTGTTTCAGATGATGATTTTGAGGCCCAGAGTGGATGTTTTGTTACATCCCTCTGCATTTTTATTTGATGCTGTACCGTTTTTCTTTACAGTCAATAAGATCCATAAACTTATCCATCCTTATATCAGAAACATCAGGTATATAGGGTTTTATTTTTTCAAAAGTTTTTTTTAATACGTGTTAAAATTCTCCATATGCTTGCAGACTTTTTTTTGTCTGACGCTGTTGCCATGGTGACTCCTTATATCTGTGCTCCATTGATAATGGCTTATTATAGTTGTTGTGCATGCGGTTAACTCAGTCAGTCAATTTAGAGTTGATAAAACTAACTCTTTTCAGCTGTTCTATAACTGAAAACTCAGAGTTTCCCATCTCAGGGTTTGTCAACTCAGAGTTCAAGTTTAAACTCAGAGTTGGTTGACCCTTTTCTGAAACAGGCCCCAGGAGGAATGGACCAAAACTGTACTACAGTGTAGTACATTACATACATTATTCTAGATATCCTAAAGCTGTGATTGCTAACAAGAGCTTTATATAAAAATGTTGAATGTTGGTAATTAGTGGTGTCTGAATAGTATTTTTCCAATAAAATTTTTCTTAAACATATTATTAATGTTTATGAATAAATACTTTTCATTTAGTTTTACAAAGTTGTTTACATCTGAATTTTGTTACTTTTTTTAACTATTTTAAATCCGGTTGAACGGTGAGGAATATTACATCTCTCACCTAACAATAGGGGTGACTGGTAGAGTCCAGATTAAGAAAACATCTCTTTCTGCACATACAATTACACGGTAACACAAATCCAAACAAAATATTTGGATAACAAACTTCCTAAACTTACTGCCCTTGTGGAGCTTGATTAGGGTTGTTGGCCATCGTACACCTTACGCTGCTCTGAATGAAAACACACACGTACACATGTGTAGATAGATAGATAGATAGATAGATAGATAGATAGATAGATAGATAGATAGATAGATAGATAGATAGATAGATAGATTATTTTGCATTATTGCAAATTCTACATATTACATCAACCCACCCAACACACACAGCTTTAAAATTCTTTTTTTTTAAGTTATGGTGTTTAACACTAATGCTGTGTTAAAAATACACTACTTTGAGCATAACATAAGAAATTACATAGGTAGACAGCAACAGCACTGCACTTTCTGCTGCTCAGAGTTAGCAGCTATACTGTAAAATCACTGATTCTGACATTTTACTATTGAAAGTATGTTAGAATGTAACGTTGACAACCAGCTTTCATGCTAAAAGGGAAAAAATGAGAAAGATCCACAGAGCTTAATTTTTTTTCCTCTTTAATTGAGCACAAAACGTAGCAGCTTGCTAAGAAAATCCTAAAAGATCATTTCTAAGCAAAATATCCAAAGCATTGATTTGCTGGCATAGAAGTAAACAGAGATTATCAGGATAAATGATTTATGTCATTGTTTCATGTTAGATTACTGAATGGTATCTCACACATATCAAAATATAATGTTGATTTGAAACACTTACTTTCTGCTGCTGATGTAATTTAGATTTCTAGATGACGGTATGAGGCGCCGTGTTCTTTATCGATCTGTCACTCACTCACCTTCTTAATTCTCTGGAGTGTAGCTGTGGGCAGGACAGTGGTACTTAAATACATGTGCACTTCCTGCCCAAAGAGGACAAGTGCATGTGAGTGTAGTTTCTTCCACATGTTTCTCAGGGTGTTTTCTGCTTACCAGTCTCCTCTAGTTTGTTCTCTCTCTCTCTCTCTCTCTCTCTCTCTCTCTCTCTTCTCTCTCTCTCTCTCTCTCTCTCTCTCTCTCTCTCTCTTTCTCTTTTCACTTGTACTTTAGAAACCTGTACTTTTAAGGTCCTGTTGAACGTTGAGGAATATTTACATTTACAGCATTTGGCAGAATCCCATATCCAGAATAACAATAAAATCACTTGTCAAAGTCACCATAGCAACAAGGAAAAACTAGAACCAGACACAAATGTAAAGTTTAAGTTTTCAATTCAAGTTTATTTGTTTAGCGCTTTTTACACTTGACATCATCTCAAAGCAGCTTTACAGAACATAAATATAGAACAAAAGTTATTATAAAGAATAATATAAAGATTAATATAATACAAAATACAAGATTAATATTAGATAGATTTAGTTCACAATGTGTATTTACTGTATCCACAATGAGCAAGTCTGAGGTGACTCAGGTGGGGAGGAAAAAACTCCCTTAGATGAAACCTTAGCAAACCTCATCCTCATGTGGGTGACACTAGATGGTGTGATTATAAATAGTGTATACAGTCTGACAAATGGAGTTCACATCTGACCTTTAGTATCACAGAGTCTAACTGGAGCTGGTAGATCTCTAGATGTCTCAGGATTTTCACAAAGTCATAGACTTAATGTGAAACTAAGAACAAGCCATTAGTAACTTTCAGTAAGAAGTGCAATGTTTCTGTGATATGATGTGGCCGGTGAAACTTTACTGAAACTCTTTGAAGATGTTGTATTTAATCATTGCAATTCACTTCTTGCCAATATGCACAAGGCTAACTATTACTACTAAATTATTCAGGTAAAAATGTCTTAGTATTGTTTAATGTTGACAGGGAAACAGACTGGATGCGAAACTTTAATTGATCTTAATCCTGGAACATGTAAAGCTGTCTACCTGTATTAAAAGTAGGCGGTAAGAAGATATTTAAGTATGTGGTAAACAAAGAGAATTATTAGCTCATGAACAGTAAGTTTACACCGTAATCATTTGTTGCAAATACGATTCTTACTTCATTTAGGTTATTTTCAGTAAAGCTATTGGCAGTAGTCGAGGAGGTGGACGGCGCTTTTGGTATATTACAGCAGCTATGGTTAGATGAAGAAGAGAATTCCTACCATCTTACATTCCTTTGGGATTTTGGTTGTGCTAGTGGTGAGACATCACATGACTGATTGAGTTGGTCAACGTGTCGAGGCTAAGGTGTGTAGCGTTTCCACTGAATACACAGTTCCTACAAATTCTCCCTCCTTGTGCTTGGAAGCTGAACATGAGCTAGGCTGTGTACGCTGACTGGATGGACTGATGGCGTTGGCTAGGAGAATGTTCTTCCCTTTTTTCTGCTGTATTTGCCTTTTCTTGTTTATGCTTCTGTTTCTTTCTCTTTCTTTATTCCTCTAGTTGTTGAGTGTTTTGATTGAGTTGGTTATTTGTTTGTATGCCATTTTTTTGTTTTGGTCATTTATGGGAATGTCTTATGAGTTGGTTATTATTTGTTTGTATGTAATCTCTTGTTTAGTGATGTGTTTGTGCGAGGTCCGTAAACCAAGGTTACCTGGGGCCTGTTTCAGAAAGGAGGTTACTGTAAGTGAAAACTCTGAGTATGTTAACCCTGAAATGAGGGAAACTCTGGGTTTTCCGTTTCAGAATGGGAGGTATGTTAAATTTACTACTTACTAATTTGGTCTATTTACTAATTAATAACTTTATAAATCCCAAATCAACCTCAAACACTTCAACAATAAGGAGAGACAAGAAACTGCACTTCTAATGCTTTCAAATAAACAATATACAATTGCATGAATTATCCTTGAATTGAACAGTGTGTAACTAGAGGGAGAAGTTTATAAAAAATATACCTTTTAAAGGTATATTTGTAATTTTATATATATATATATAATTTTATTTTTTTTTAAATACACCTTTTAAAAATTTGATGTTAAATCCACTATTGTTTTATGCAGCAGTGTTGCTTTTCTTTTTTTTTTTTTAAATACGTGTTTATATTCTCCATATGCTTGCATAAGCACTTCCAGTTCTGCTAGTGAGAAATATGCAGACCTCTTTTTGTCTGATGCTGCTGCCATGGTGACTCGTTATATCTGCGCTCCATTGATAATGGAGTTGATAAAACTAACTCATTTCAGCTGTTCTGTAACCGAAAACTTCAAGTTTAAACTCAGAGTTGGTTGAACCTCCTTTCTGAAACAGGCCCCTGGAGGTTATTGTGAGTGTATGGATGTGTGCATGTGTTTCTTTGTAGTTGCAGTGGGTCAGTGGGATTGCAGCCAATTAACCCAGCAATTGCTACTGGAGCTGGAGAAGATAGGTAATGGTTATTGTATGTTGGGTAAATAAGTTGATGTAAGTCAAGAGGGGAATTCCTGCTAACATTTCTTTCTTCTCTCCTCCCTTGGGTTGGATATAGGCAGAGGCTAAGCGAGTGGCTGGCTGACTCTATGCTGGTGGAGTTTCCCATCTCTATATTCTTGCCTTGTGCGCCTACCAAAATGGTAGTTTCCTGCGTGTATTTGGTGTGTCACTGGTTGTGTGCTGTCAGGGATTTGTTCCTCCCTCCTTTTAGAGCAGCCTCTGGCCATCGTGTCCCCTGCTATGAAGTCTGGCTCTAGTCCACTGGCCCCTGTGTGTGTGCAGTTTATGGTTTTGTTCATTTATTTACTATGTTGTTGTGCTTCTAATATTGTGGGACATTAAAAGTGTCAACGATTGTTTATTTCTTTTAAAATCCTGCTGAGTGGGAACAAACTTGTTTTGCCTATTTTGGATTAATTGGTTAATGTATGACCCAAAAGAATAAAATATTTCCTGTTGTGAAATACTGGGGTACCAACATCATTATTGCAGTGTTGTACTTTTCTAATTAGTCTTGCTGGTTCTCGCTCTTGTCACATTCATGAAACAACAAAAACATGAATAGATGATCAAAATATTTAAATAACACATCCACAAAAATACTAGAGGTCCTACAGCACACAGGCTTTTTTTTTTTGAAAAATCACAAATATATGAATGTAAAGAAAAATCCCCCATTTTCCCTTTTTAAACAAGAAAGAGCAAGCACCCCCACCCCGCCACCCAAAACACTAACAAACCCCCATACAAAGACACACACATGCGCATGCACAAACACCCCACATCCCCCTGTTAAAACAACTGAAGAAACGGAAGAAAGGTTATGCATACAGTCCAATTTTTGACCGAATTAGAACTCTAATCAGGTAACACCCGTAGTCTCCTAAAATAAGAAATAACAGGTTGCCACTTGCAAAAAAAGGTGTCAGTAGAACCCCTCAGTGTATAATTCATTTTCTCCAACGTAAGAAGAAACTTACTATTTAAACCACCGAGTATATTTAAACCACCGAGAGATGGAGGGACATCTTATTGCTTTCCAGTGTAGAAGTATACAACGTCTGACCAACAAAGATGAGAAAGCTAAAACATCTTTGTGATACCACCACCAAAAATGATCAAATGGGTATTTAAAAAAGGAAGACTAAATATTAAATATATTATTATTATTAAATATTAAAGACTAAAGACTAAAGATTAACCAGCAAAACCTTGGTCTGTACGTACCTCAACGTACCAGCCACAATGACATATATGCAATTCCTATCTGCAATTATACGGGTAGGTGAAAACCGTATGCTTCTATTTACTAGGATGGCCACCCTTCGTGCCTTAGAATTTAAATTGGAGTGGAAAGTTTGACCCACTCAAGGACAATGAAGCCTATGATGATCTTTGACTCAGAGGTGTGTTACCTGTAAAAATACTATGTCGGCGTGTAGGCGTTTCAGGTGGGTAAAAACCCCAGACCGTTTAATAGGATTACCCATGCCCCTAATATTCCAGCTAAGGAACCGGACAGGTGTACTACTGCCAGCTAAACATGGGTCAGTATTTGTGTCAGCCATTCATTCAAAAGCAACTACACACAAAAATAAATGCATAAATAAATAAATAAATAAATAAAATAAAAAAAATAAATAAAAAAAAAATTGAAAACAGGACCTGTGAAGCCAGGGGGATCCCCATCCCATTCGCACACATCCCGACACTCAAACACACACCCACGCAATACAAAAGTAGAGTAGCACATTTATCTGCGTGGTATCAAAAATGAAACGACACAGAGAACAAACCTATCCTAAGCAAAGAGAAGGCTCCAGCAGATTTAACACAACAGAAAATATACGCAACTATATCTAGTTCACGGCTACTCATCTCCGGTCTACATAAATATATAAACAAAGTTTCTAGAGGAAAATAAATTCCCAAAATAAATTGACCAAGCATTTATGAAACAAACATTACGTTTTCAGGATCACCTACACTTTGATTCCCATAAAAATAACACAATAAAAAAATAAATAAATAAATAAAAATAATTTTTAAAAAAACGAACACCACCACACAAAGTGCGTAAAGTTAAAGACCAGCATCACCACACGGAGTTTGTGAACAGTGAGTGCAGTGAGATGAAAACAAGGAGTAAACATCGCGTCCAACAGCGACAAAAAAAAATAAAATATGTTCACACTTTAAACAGTTTGGATAGTTTTTATATACTTGCTGGCTTTGTCAGGTGAAAGAAAATCTTTGCCCACACCATTGTGTGTAATACGTAGCCGCGCTGGATAAAACAACCCGTACCGCACTCCTTCAATGCCACAGAGCTGCCTCTGCACCTCGTTGAAGGCAGCCCGGGTTTTGCAGTTTTTACCGTATGGTCGGGAAAGATAGAAATGTTCAGGCCCTTAAACTGAATTCGCTGTAATTTTCTGGCACGCCATAAGACATCAAGACATTCGCTATGATAGTGACATTTGGCCACAACGGCTCATGGTCGTTCGCCAGGCTTTGGTACGGGCTGTAGAGTGCAATGGGACTGTCCAGAACCGGCTCCTTTCCCAGACGCAGTGCGTCCCACAACAGCGCGGCAACACTTGCGATATTGGAGCTATTGGGACCCTCAGGAACACGTTCCAATGCATGTAGTCCGGCCTTAAAACCTCGGTGATTTCAGACCTCAAAGAGGACAGCAGCTCTGACTTTAATGAGTCAATATCAGCCTTAGAAGCTGCCTGTGAAACGATGGGCCCTTCACACGGAGGTGAATCGTGCGAAGGCGAGGTCGCAACTGTTGCACCAGGCCGCAGCTGCGACTGAGTCATGCTATGGGTCTTAATAGTTTTACCAGACATCATAATTACCTCTAGATTCAAATATACAAACAACAAGGGTAACCTGAGGGATTGAGAGCAAAAATAAAAGTGAAAAGCTCAAAATAACAAATTATAACACTAATCCACCGGAGCCTCCTAACACCACGTCCTACTCCATGACAAGCTAGCCAGGCTCTCATTTCTATGGAGTCTTACTGTAGGTTTTGTTTCCAAACATAACTTATAAAAATGTGAACATCAAAACAAGCTGTTATCTTACAATTATGTACGTATTCCTGAGTAAATCAAAGATTTAAAACCACTATCTCTCTATAATGTCCTCTGGATATCCAGCAGAGGTGTAAACGTGTCTAATAAACATCACAGCCATGTCCCAATAATGTACAACACACTGGTCTTTATCTGTACTGAAGATATAACGCATGAACAAAGTTTATTTAACTCGGGGTCACGGGTACAATCTTTAAAAAAAAGATACAACACAGTTCTCTTAATATATTTAATCCAGAACAAATCAGAGTTTAGCTACAGCATCGTGTTGCTTTACAGCTTCACATCTCTAAACCCAACACACCTCATAATATATTTAATATGCAGTCGAATTAAAAAGAACAATTATAAATTATAAATACAGGAAGTGATTCAAACTGAAACACTTCCTGTACCAAAACGTTATGAAACTGTATAAAGTATCAGTGTGTTGAGGTTTGATCTGACCTTCAGCAGCTCAGTATTCAGACCTACTGAAATACAACAGCACTTTAATAACAATGTTTCAGTAACTTCTATTTCAGTGCCACTTGATTTAAGTCTCTTTTTGTACCTCAGCACCTGAGGAACATTCATTATTACACTTACACTTGATTATTCAGGTGTGTTTTCTTTATTAGTCCAGTGACATTGTAGTTTTTCAGTATTTCACATTTATTTACATTTTTGGTTTATTAATAAAATAATGATACTAATAAAGTCGTGTATGGAGGTTTTGTGTGACGTCCGCTGAAACACCGAATATTAGCATTTCAGTACTCACCTGTCAGAACATCTCAGTAACTTACACATCAGTGATTTTCAGTATTTGAACAATTTAAAGTCTCTAAAATGTGTAATCTTATAGAAGACCCGTGTTTCAGTATCTGTTGTTAGGTGTTTCAGTGCTTGTCGTTTAGAGCCGGGGTGCAGCCTCCGTTACACTCACGCTCTACAGAGGGACCGATGGAGTCAAAGTCAATAACGATCATCTTCCGCTTCGGATGAAACTGCCTGAAAAACACAACCGCATGAGAGACTTTTAGAAAATTATTCACCAGTAAGTACAAGAAATACTTTAGCCCGTGTTCTTTGTCTGATAACAACTGACCAGACAAACACTGATGGACAGACCTCTTTAGTGTCTGATTCATTCAGATCCTCTTTACATTACAGGTTAGGGCTGGGCGATAAAAATATAACGATATGTATCGCGATAGACACGTGATCGATAGCGATAGAAAATGTGCTCGATAAAACGTTCGATATTTTTTATTCTTCGTCGGAAGGAAACAGAGGTTGCGAAGCAAGTTTGGTTGCATTAACAAAGGCACCCACTCTGGTAACCTAGCAACTTGGGGAGTGACACTCTAACAGCCAATCATGTAACAGTATCATGTTTGGTTGCGCCATATCGTTGTCTCGTGCTGGATTCCTCTTCAGTAACCGGCGACTGATGAGCAGAAAATGAGCCGCAGCGAGCGAGGAAATTGTAAATAAAAGAGGAAAAGTCAGCGTGCCAGTACGGCAGTTTTTTGGATATTATAATTAGGGTTGAAACGATTCCTCGAGTAACTCGATTACAAAAATTATTCGAGGCAAATTCCTCTGCCTCGAAGCCTCTTTTAATTCATTTTAAAGCTCACGTCACGTTCTTGTGCAATTATTTTGTGTGTGTGAGACAACGCGCTTACATCAAAGCGGAAGGAGACGCAAGGAGTAAGCGGTCTTTTGATTTGAGCGCGTGTTATATTGCGGGCTGCAAAATGTAAGGGCGCGATAACAATGTCAAAGAGCAAAGAGAAGAAAAAAAACAGGAGAAAACGACAGAAAATGTCCAAGTTTTGGGACACCATCAGAGCGTCAGAGCTTATGTTATGTATGTTATGTATGTTATGCCTGAGCTGTAGATTTAGAATCTTTTAGTTCTGAAAGTTAGGTTGCATGACTTGAAGGCAGTATTTTTGTATTATTATTACTATTTATTTTAATGTACCTCATCTACCCTCCTCTGTTGTGTAAGTCTCAAACAGTGGCGGAAGGTGGGCTCTGGAATTGCCAGTCTGCTGTGAAAAAAGTTGATTTTATCTCTGCTTTAACTTCCCATTACTCCTTTGATTTTCTTGCGCTAACAGAGACCTGGATATCCCCCACAGAACACTGCTACACCAGCTGCTTTATCCTCTGCCTATGCTTTCTCTCACTCACCACGAGAAACAGGCAGAGGTGGTGGTACAGGTTTACTGCTGCCAAAGAAATGGTGCTTTACACCTCTCCTCTTGTCACATTTAACCATCTCCTCTTTTGAATTCCATGCCATTTCAGTTATCTCTCCAATCAACCTTGTTATCATTGTTGTTTACCGCCCTCCTGGTCCCCTAGGTGACTTCCTAGAAGAAATGGACACACTGCTTAGTGTCTTCCCTTCCGATAGCTCCCCTCTGACGCCGCTTGGTGACTTCAACCTCCCCTCTGACAAGCTACATTCTTCTTCCCTCCTGTCTCTTCTCGACTCATTCACCCTCACACTCAACAGCTACATCCCCACACACAAAGGAGGCAATGTGCTGGACCTGGTTTTCACCCGTCCTTCTCCAGCTAAATACGTGACTGCTACCCCACTACACGTCTCTGATCACCACCTGGTATCATTCACCATTTTACATTTACATTTACATTTACAGCATTTGGCAGACGCCCTTATCCAGAGCGACGTACATAAGTGCTTAAATCTCTAACATTGAATACATTAATGCTGGATCACTAAGTTACATACTTAAGATACCATGAGTTTAAAACATTTGTTCAAAGTTACAATGAAAGTGTCAAAGGTGTGTTTTTTTTTTTTTTTTTTTTTTTTTTAAATGCAAAAGATAATGAAAGAAGTGCTAGTTGAAGTGTTTCCTGAATAAGTAGGTCTTCAACCGCCGCTTGAAAATAGCCAGTGACTCAGCTGTCCGGACCTCTAGGGGAAGTTCGTTCCACCACCTTGGTGCCAGTACAGAGAAGAGTCTTGTACTATACTTGCCTCTTACCCTGAGAGATGGTGGAACCAGTCTAGCAGTGCTGGTAGATCGGAGGGTGCGGGGTGCAGTGCGAGGAGTGATGAGGGCTTTGAGGTAAGAGGGAGCTGGTCCATTTTTGGCTTTGTAGGCCAGCATCAGTGTTTTGAATCTGATGCGTGCAGCTACCGGAAGCCAGTGGAGGGATCGCAGCAGCGGGGTGGTATGAGAGAACTTTGGCAGGTTGAAAACAAGCCGGGCAGCTGCATTTTGGATCATTTGCAGAGGACGGATTGCGTTCATAGGTAGACCTGCCAGCAGTGCATTGCAGTAATCCAGTCTAGAAATGACAAGAGACTGAACAAGTACCTGAGCAGCCTGTGTGGACAGAAATGGTCGAATCCTTCTAATGTTGTAGAGAAGAAACCGACATGAGCGAGTCACATTAGCAACATGAGAGGAAAAGGACAGTTGATTGTCCATGGTTACCCCAAGGTTGCGAGCTGTGGCTGAAGGGGAGATCAGATCGTTGTGCAAGGATATAGCAAGATCATGACCTGGGGATGAATCACCTGGGATGAAGAGCAGCTCAGTTTTGCTAGGATTAAGCTTTAACTGATGAGCAGTCATCCATGATGAAATTTCTGCCAGACATGCAGAGATCCGGTCAGAAGCTGTGGCATCTGCGGGTGGGAAAGAGAAGATAAGTTGTGTATCATCAGCATAGCAGTGGTAAGAGAACCCATGTGAGGAAATAACTTCACCAAGAGAGTGAGTATACAGGGAGAAAAGAAGAGGACCAAGTACTGAGCCTTGTGGGACGCCAGTGGAGAGTCTGCGTGGAGCAGATGTCACTCCCCTCCATGTTACCTGATATGAGCGTCCTTCCAGGTAGGAAGCGAACCATTCCCAAGCTGATCCGCATATCCCAAGACTCCTGAGGGTGGCTAAGAGAGTCTTATGGTTGACCGTATCAAACGCTGCTGAAAGGTCAAGGAGGATAAGGACAGATGAGAGATTGGCTGATCTAGCAGCATGTAGTTTCTCAGAGACATCTAAAAGGGCTGTCTCTGTGGAATGAGCTGCTTTAAAGCCAGACTGGTTGGGGTCTTGGAGGTTGTTCTGTGAGAGATAGACAGACAGTTGATTAAAGACAATGCGTTCAAGAATTTTTGAAAGAAACGAGAGAAGTGATACCGGTCTGTAGTTACTGATGTCTGATGGATCCAGAGCAGGTTTCTTCAGGATGGGAATAACCCTTGCTCTCTTGAAGGTAGTTGGTACCTGACCAGATGCTATGGATCTATTGGTGATAGTTGTAATGAAGGGCAGAAGGTCTTGCGAGATGGTCTGCAGCAAAGTGGAAGGGAGTGGATCCAATGGGCAGGTGGTAGGATTGCAAGACTGGATGAGTTTTAGAATCTCTTCTGCTGTTACAGTTGAGAAATGTGACAACAAAGGTGTAGGGGAGTCCATACTCTGAGATGTAAGTGCAGTCGGGGCTGAAGTGAAGGTCCGGCAGATTACCTCAATCTTCTCCTGGTAGAAAGAAGCAAAGTCTTCTGCAGTCAGGGAGGATGAAGAAGGTGGAGCCGGGGGGTTGAGCAGAGAAGAGATGATGTTGTGGAATTTCCGAGGGTCATGTGAGGAAGCTTCAAGCTTTTCCTTGTAGAAGGAAGTCTTGGCAGAAGTCACATCTGAGGAGAACTTGGCCATGAGTGTTCGGTAAGAATCAAGATCTGCATCAAGTTGTGATTTCTTCCACTTTCTCTCTGATGATCTTAGCTCTCTTCGATTGTTGCGCAGCACATCTGAAAGCCAAGGAGCAGAACAAGAAGTTTTCTTGGGTTTAGTGGACATAGGGCAGAGGAAGTCCATAGTTGAGGAAAGAGATGAGAGGAAAGTATCTGTGGCCGAGTCCAAGGGCAGTGAGGAAAAAGACTCAGGATCAGGAAGGGAAGAAAGAGTGCCAGAAGCTATAGAAGAAGGGGAGACAGAGTAAAGGTTGCGGCGGGTTAGAGCGAGGGGGTGAGAGGTAGTTTTAGGTAGGGTAGGGAGAGTGATGGTAAAGGATACCAGGTGATGATCAGAGACGTGTAGTGGGGTAGCAGTCACGTCTGTAGCTGGAGAAGGACGGGTGAAAACCAGGTCCAGCACATTGCCTCCTTTGTGTGTGGGGATGTAGCTGTTGAGTGTGAGTGTGAATGAGTCAAGAAGAGACAGGAGGGAAGAAGAATGTAGCTTGTCAGAGGGGAGGTTGAAGTCACCAAGCACTGTCAGGGGGGAGCTATCAGAAGGGAAAGCACTAAGCAGTGTGTCCATTTCTTCCAAGAAGTCACCTAGGGGACCAGGAGGGCGGTAAACAACAATGATAACAAGGTTAATTGGAGAGGTAACTGAAATGGCATGGAATTCAAAAGAGGAGATGGTTAAATGAGACAAGAGGAGAGGTGTAAAGCACCATTTCTTTGACAGCAATAAACCTGTACCACCACCCCTGCCTGTTTCTCGTGGTGAGTGAGAGAAAGCATAGGCAGAGGATAAAGCAGCTGGTGTAGCAGTGTTCTGTGGGGATATCCAGGTCTCTGTTAGTGCAAGAAAATCAAAGGAGTAATGGGAAGTTAAAGCAGAGATAAAATCAGCTTTTTTCACAGCAGACTGGCAATTCCAGAGCCCACCTACCACCACTGTTTGAGACTTACACAACAGAGGAGGGTAGATGAGGTTACTGGGATTGTGACCTCTGCTCTGTGGACGAGAGTGTCTGCGAGTGTAGGAATTGAGTACAGAGATGGGTTTAAGGCACATATTTGCAGTCAAGAGTGAGAATTAAGGTATGGTAGAATATAGCAAAACAGTATTAGACACAAAGTTTACAATGAGAGAGAGAGAGATACTTACAAACCGCTACAGACGCTAGCGTCTGTAGCGGAGAACCTTCAATTTAAATAGGTAAGCCCTGCCCCCAATTCACACCTTAAGGTAGACTGAAACTACTCCTGATTAATCAGCTGAGAGAACAACAAGGACCAACACTATAAAAATCAACAATGGTATAGAATATAACAATTCAAATCACACTACTCTAGAACAAAGTGAGTTAAGCAGATAGTATACAAAAGTCAGGAACCTACTTTACCAGAAGACAATATATTCAAATGAAGAGAGTTAAAGCACACTGAAGAGTAGGCTGGTTCACCTTCAATTTAAATAGGTAAGCCCTGCCCCCAATTCACACCTTAAGGTAGACTGAAACTACTCCTGATTAATCAGCTGAGAGAACAACAAGGACCAACACTATAAAAATCAACAATGGTATAGAATATAACAATTCAAATCACACTACTCTAGAACAAAGTGAGTTAAGCAGATAGTATACAAAAGTCAGGAACCTACTTTACCAGAAGACAATATATTCAAATGAAGAGAGTTAAAGCACATCTCACACATAAAGCACCATCACTCTCCCTATCCTACCTAAAACTACCTCTCACCCCCTCGCTCTTACCCACCACAACCTTGACTCTGTCTCCCCTTCTTCTGTAGCTTCTGTCACTCTTTCTTCCCTTCCGGATCCTGAGTCTTTTTCCTCACTACCCTTGGACTCGGCCACAGACACTTTCCTCTCTTCTCTTTCCTCAACTATGGACTTTCTCTGCCCTATGTTCACTAAACCCAAGAAAACCTCTTGTTCTGCTCCATGGCTTTCAGATGTGCTGCGCAACAATCGAGATCATCAGAGAGAAAGTGGATAAATCACAACTTTGATGAAGATCTTGATTCTTACCGAACACTTCTTGCCAGGTTGTCCTCAGATGTGACCTCTGCCAAGACTTCCTTCTACAAGGAAAAGCTTGAAGCTTCCTCATATGACCCTCGGAAATTCCACATCATCTCTTCTCTGCTCAACCCCCCGGCTCCACCTTCTTCATCCTCCCTGACTGCAGAAGACTTTGCTTCTTTCTACCAGGAGAAGATTGAGGAAATCTGCCGGACCTTCACTTCAGCCCCGACTGCACTTACATCTCAGAGTATAGATTCCCCTACACCTTTGTTGTCGCATTTCTCATCTGTAGCAGCAGAAGAGATTTTACAGCTCATCCAGTCTTGCAATCCTACCACCTGCCCATTGGATCCACTATGCTTCCACTATGCTCCAGACCATCTCGCAAGACCTTCTGCCCTTCATTTCCACTACTGTCAATAGATCCATAGCATCTGGTCAGGTACCAACTACTTTCAAGAGAGCAAGGGTTATTCCCATCCTAAAGAAACCCGCTCTGGATCCATCAGACATCAGTAACTACAGACGTAGTTATCACTTCTCTCGTTTCTTTCAAAAATTCTTGAACGCATTGTCTATAATCAACTGTCTGTCTATCTCTCACAGAACAACCTCCAAGATCCCAACAGTCTGACTTTAAAGCAGCTCATTCCACAGAGACAGCCCTTTTGGATGTCTCTGAGAAACTACATGCTGCTAGATCAGCCAAACTGTCATCCGTCCTTATCCTCTTTGACCTTTCAGCAGCATTTGATACGGTCAACCACGAGACTCTCTTATCCACCCTCAGGAGTCTTGGGATTTGTGGATCAGCTTGGGAACGGTTTGCTTCCTACCTGTAAGGACGCTCATATCAGGTAACATGGAAGGGAGTGACATCTGCTCTACACAGACTCTCCACTGGCGTCCCACAGGGCTCAGTACTTGGTCCTCTTCTTTTCTCCCTGTATACTCACTCTCTTGGTGAAGTTATTTCTTCACATGGGTTCTCTTACCACTGCTATGCTGATGATACACAACTTATCTTCTCTTTCCCACCCTCAGATACCACAGCTTCTGACCGGATCTCAGCATGTCTGGGAAAATTATCATCATGGATGACTGCTCATCAGTTAAAGCTCAATCCTAGCAAAACTGAACTGCTGTTCATCCCAGGTGATTCATCCCCAGGTCATGACCTTGCTATATCCTTGCACAACGATCTGATCTCCCCTTCAGCCACAGCTCACAACCTTGGGGTAACCATGGACAATCAACTGTCCTTTTCCTCTCATGTTGCTAATGTGACTCGCTCATGTCGGTTTCTTCTCTACAACATTAGAAGGATTCGGCCATTTTTGTCCACACAGGCTGCTCAGGTACTTGTTCAGTCTCTTGTCATTTCTAGACTGGATTACTGTAACACACTGCTGGCAGGTCTACATATGAACGCAATCCGTCCTCTGCAAATGATCCAAAATGCAGCTGCACGGCTTGTTTTCAACCTGCCAAAGTTCTCCACACCACCACACTGCTGCGATCCCTCCACTGGCTTCTGGTAGCTGAACACATCAGATACAAAACACTGATGCTGGCCTACAAAGCCACAAACAGACCATCTCCCTCTTACCTCAAAGCCCTCATCACTCCTCACACTGCACCCCACACCCTCCGATCTACAGCACTGCTCGACTGGTCCCACCATCTCTCAGGGTAAGAGGTAAGTTTACTACAAGACTCTTCTCTGTTCTGGCACCAAGGTGGTGGAATGAACTTCCCCTAGAGGTCCGGACAGCTGAGTCACTGGATATTTTCAAGCGGCGGTTGAAGACCTACTTATTCAGGAAACACTTCAACTAGCACTTCTTTCATCTTTTGCATTTAAAAAAAAAAAAAAAAAAAAAAACCTTTGACACTTTTTTATTGTAACTTTGAACAAATGTTTTAAACTCATGGTATCTTAAGTATGTAACTTAGTGAACCAGCATTAATGTATCCAATGTTAGAGATTTAAGCTCTTATGTACGTCGCTCTGGATAAGGGCGTCTGTCACATGGTGTAAATGTAAACTTCCTAGCACTAAACTTGCACTAAATTCTCAGGTTTCTCTGTTTATATTTAACACTTTGAACTATTTTATTACACTTTATTAAGCATTTCTCACATTTCCTTTCATTTTGCACCTTAAATGTTAAGAGATAATTGTTAAGTGTTCATTGTGACTTTAGACTTGTTTACATTATAATTATGTGAGTTTTCCTGCTTGTTGACATTTTTGCCTTAATAACTGAAGGGATTATGATCAGATTTAGTTTAGTTTGAAATAAAAAGGTTTAAATGTAATATAATTTTCTTCTTGTTCTTATTTTAAATGGGCCATAAAAAAGTTGAATAATTATCGATATCGACCGACATGAAACACTGATATCATGATACAGTTTTCGGCCATATCGCCCAGCCCTATTACAGATATATTTAGTTTACAACCCCAGGGTCATCAGGAGGGCCCATAACGTCATCAGGAACAACACACACCCACAACACAACCTTCTGCTGTCTGGGAGACGCTAGAGGAGACGGAGTGTAACATCAAGGACAAAAAGACTCGCAAACAGTTTCTGTTCACAGGCCATTAGACTCCTGAACAACACTTAACACCACAACTCACACCCCATAACCCCCACAACACACTGAGCACATTACTCTGTTTATACTGTAGTTTTCCACATATTTATTTTTATTCTTTTTGTAAGGGAGACGTACAAAGTAAGAATTTCACTGTGGTCTAAATCATTGTGTTTCACTGTGCACATGACAACAAACCACTCGAATCATAAGGTGACTTTTTTTAAATAATATTTTTGATTATTTGTCGTAGCGCAGTCTGATGTTAAAATGTATAACGTCACCTCACCACAGATTAGAGTCACTGCCATTTCCGAGGCTGCACACAAGCCACGTAACCAAATCAGACTCCATTCTCTGCTCACAAGCAGGGATATAAATAAAGTGTTACTGAGCTCCCCTGAGCCCAGGGTCACCTGTATGGGATACGCGCCAAATCCAGCAGCCTTCTGGAAGCTTCCATCTCTGGGGTGCAGTGGTATTTATCTGACAAATAAACCACATCTTTTATACCTGTAGTGAACATACAGAAGCAATACTGGAGATTAGAGGCAGGCGGACAGGCAGACAGAGACAGGTGGACAAAGAGGGGCAGGCAGACAGAGTCAGGCGGACAGACAGACAGAGACAGGCAGACAGACAGACAGACAGACAGACAGGCAGGGGGACAGGCGAACAGAGACAGACAGGGACAGGTGGACAGAGACAGACAGGGACAGGTGGACAGACAGGCAGTCAAGCATTGATTAATAAACCTATTAATATACCTGTAGTGAACATACAGAAGCAATACTGGAGATTAGAGACAGGCGGGCAGAGACAAAGACAGACAGGCAGACAGGGACAGACACAGGCGGACAGACAGGGGACAGGGACAAACAGGGACAGGTGGACAGACAGAGGCAGGTGGACAGGGACAGAGACAGGCGGACAGACAGGGGACAGGGACAAACAGGGACAGGTGGACAGACAGACAGGTAGTCAAGCAATCTTTAACACTTCTAAACATTATGTGTTTTTTTTTTTTTTTAAAAAACAACCTCTTTTTACAAAAAATAATGAATTAACAATGTAGTGCATTATATACAGAATGCACACTGGTCAGTGTTTGTGTATTTGTCCTGTAGTGTTTTGTTGTGTCTGTCTCACACTATTGCACCTAGTTTACACATATTTTAGTTTACACAATGCACTTAGTATATCTATGGCAGCTTACTTTAAATCTAAAGTGCAGGATTAATCCTGCACTTTATGACTATATCAGCAATGAGAAAACTCATCTATTTTATATGAAATAGTCAGATTTCCTCATGGACCAGGTGAGTGGGCGTGGCTTAACAGATCACAGCAAGATGAGTGGGCGTGGCTTAACAGATCACAGAGAGATGGATGGGCAGGGGAAGGCAGGTTATAGTTTAATAAATCAGGTAGGTGTGTGTGTGTGTGTGTTCTCACCTGATTGTATGATGAGTTTAGCACACTCATTACAAGGAAACAGAGCAACGTAAATGGTGCAGCCTTTTACATCTGCAGAGTTTTTATTCATGATGGCATTCATTTCAGCATGGCACACTGTAACACACACACACACACACCCCTATATAAATATATACACATACATAAAACCTACAGAAACATACATTACAGAAATAGAACATACAATAAAGGTTTTATTCTCTCTGATATTAACAGAAGATAAAATCATTGGTGCTTTATTGGGCTGCGTCCCAAATCACACAGCCTTACAAAGTAGTAATATCAGACGGTCGGTTTGGGACGCAGCCAAAAGGGAAAAAAATAATCTAACATCTGATAGCTTTAATATAATACATCATGTAAGATACAGAGATTCGTAAATCTGCACACACACACACACACACACACACACCCACAGATGAGTGTAAGTGTGTTGGAGTGTGAGCAGATGTTTGCTCTCAGCATAAACAGCAGCACAGGAAGTCTCAGGCTAATCACACTCGTTACCAGCATTAATTACTGACTGAAGAGCTTCATTAGTGACACTATGCTGAGGACCGGGAACAATCCAGCGTTTTACAATCCAGCTTTCAGGCGTGAACAAAAACTATTCTGCCGAAAAACTGACTGAGTTACGTGCAAAACCAAAGAGAGTTTTATTCATCATAAATGTATGTTCTAGTACTGATGGGTCCTGGAGTGTGATTGGTCAGGAGATGTGGACTAGCGGCTCTGACAGTAAGGACAGAGAAGTTTACACTTTACTGCATTTTACTTGTATTATGAGACCACAATAAACATTGATTTAGCAGTAACTGTATGTAGTCTTCATCACACCACACCACTGATGATGATGGTGAGCTAATCGCTGCACCACAACATTCCTGACAAGTAAAACATTTCTTTTTAAAACATATTTGTTTAGTTTATTTGGAGCTTCTCTTAAGACCATTTTATTTGTAACGTATGCTCATAATTCTGACATTAAAGGGTCTAAATGTTCTTTAGATTAAAGTTGCACAGCAACATGCAGAAAATTAACTTGTCCTTTGTCGCCATCTAGCGGATCATAAAAACACTGCAGCATTAACATTAAACATTTCATATACGGATTGTGTGCAGGGTTGCAATTCTTCTTATTATTAAAGTGAATGCAGAACACAGTTGGCTTTAAACTCTAGCAGTCTGCAGTGATGTGGGGAAACTGACCATAGGGATATTTAGTGTCCAGTCTGTCATCAGCAGAGCGAGCCCAGGGCAAGAGGTCGTCATCACAGCCATTAGGCATCCCATTATAGCCGATGCCCACAATCTTATTCTCCTGACTTACAATACACGCTCCCACCTACAGAGAGAGAGAGCACTTTTGTGAATTTTATAAAAATAAACAAATAAAACAAAAAAAAGGAAAAAAAGGAAAATAAAATTTAAATAATAGAGAAATATAGAATCAATCAGAAAGCACGAAAAAAAAATCTCAGTAACAGAAATGAAAAAAAGAAAAAATATATATTGAAAACAGGTGAATTAAGTCAGAGCAAGAGTGAAAACCCTGGAGATTCGAACTTGTCCTGGAGTAAAGTCAGACTCTGTGTGTGTGTCTGTGTGCGTGTGTCTGTCTGTCTGCCTGCCTGCCTGTGTGTCTGTGTGCGTGTCTGTCTGTGTGCGTGTCTGTCTGTGTGCGTGTGCGTGTCTGTCTGTGTGCGTGTGCGTGTCTGTCTGTGTGCGTGTGCGTGTCTGTCTGTGTGCGTGTGCGTGTCTGTCTGTGTGCGTGTGCGTCTGTGTGCCTGCCTGTGTGCGTGTGCGTCTGTCTGTGTGCGTGTGCGTGTCTGTGTGCGTGTGCGTGTCTGTGTGCGTGTCTGTGTGCGTGTCTGTGTGCGTGTCTGTGTGCGTGTCTGTGTGCGTGTCTGTGTGCGTGTGCATCTGTCTGTGTGCGTGTGCGTCTGCCTGTGTGCGTGTGTGTGTCTGTCTGTGTGCGTGTGCGTCTGTCTGTGTGCGTGTGCGTCTGTCTGCGTGTGCGTCTGTCTGTGTGCGTGTGCGTCTGTCTGTGTGCGTGTGCGTCTGTCTGTGTGCGTGTGCGTCTGTCTGTGTGCGTCTGTCTGTGTGCGTCTGTCTGTGTGCGTGTCTGTGTGCGTGTCTGTGTGCGTGTGCGTGTGCGTGTCTGTGTGCGTGTGCGTGTCTGTGTGCGTGTGCGTGTGCGTGTCTGTGTGCGTGTCTGTGTGCGTGTCTGTGTCTGTGTGTGCGTGTGTATCTGTCTGTGTGCGTGTGCGTCTGTCTGTGTGCGTCTGTCTGTGTGCGTGTGTGTGCGTCTGTCTGTGTGCGTGTGTGTGCGTGTCTGTGTGCGTGTGCGTGTCTGTGTGCGTGTGCGTGTCTGTGTGCGTGTGCGTGTCTGTGTGCGTGTGCGTGTCTGTGTGCGTGTGCGTGTCTGTGTGCGTGTGCGTGTGCGTGTCTGTGTGCGTGTCTGTGTGCGTGTGCGTGTCTGTGTGCGTGTGCGTGTCTGTGTGCGTGTCCGTGTGCGTGTCCGTGTGCGTGTCCGTGTGCGTGTCCGTGTGCGTCTGTGTGCGTGTGCGTGTCTGTGTGCGTGTGCGTGTGCGTGTGCGTGTCTGTGTGCGTGTCTGTGTGCGTGTCTGTGTGCGTGTCTGTGTCTCTGTGTGCGTGTGTATCTGTCTGTGTGTGCGTGTGCGTCTGTCTGTGTGCGTGTGTGCGTCTGTCTGTGTGCGTGTGTGCGTCTGTCTGTGTGCGTGTGTGTGTCTGTCTGTGTGCGTGTGTGTCTGTCTGTGTGCGTGTGTGTCTGTCTGTGTGCGTGTGTGTCTGTCTGTCTGTGTGCGTGTGTGTGTCTGTCTGTGTGCGTGTGTGTGTCTGTCTGTGTGCGTGTCTGTGTGCGTGTCTGTGTCTGTGTGCGTGTGCGTGTCTGTGTGCGTGTCTGTGTCTGTGTGCGTGTCTGTGTCTGTGTGCGTGTGCGTGTCTGTGTGCGTGTCTGTGTGCGTGTCTGTGTGCGTGTCTGTGTGCGTGTCTGTGTGCGTGTCTGTGTGTGCGTGTGCGTCTGTCTGTGTGCGTGTCTGTCTGTGTGCGTGTGTGTGTCTGTCTGTGTGCGTGTGTGTGTCTGTCTGTGTGCGTGTGTGTGTCTGTCTGTGTGCGTGTGTGTGTCTGTCTGTGTGCGTGTGTGTGTCTGTCTGTGTGCGTGTCTGTCTGTGTGCGTGTCTGTCTGTGTGCGTGTGTGTGTCTGTCTGTGTGCGCGTCTGTCTGTGTGCGTGTGTGCGTGTCTGTCTGTGTGCGTGTGTCTGTCTGTGTGCGTGTGTGCGTGTCTGTCTGTGTGCGTGTCTGTGTGCGTGTCTGCCTGCCTGTGTGTGTGTGTGTTCTCATTTCTTACTTTGTCGGGTCCGGTGTCCAGTGTTTACATGCTGTTTTGCACACTTTTTTGCTCTTTTGCACAAACTGTACAATATTTCAGTCATTTGCTGTTTTTGCACAATTCTATATATTATCTCAAGGACCTGCTGCTAAGAAACTGTTTATTCTGATGTTACTGCATGAAATAGTGTGAACATTCAGTATTCACACACAGTATTTACACCGGTCGGTCGGCGCTGTCTCTGTTTACTGTTTATTGTATTTTTTGTACTTTTTGTATTGTCTTGTAACTTTTTGTCTGCACTGTCTTTGTCTTGCACTGTCTTTTGTCCTGCACTGTCTTGTTTGTCTTGTCCTGCACTGTTTGCACCAAGTTACACAGTTGCACTTTATGTGGCTAAGACTACTCACAAGTCCTTATAGCTCTGTCTATGTATTATGTAGCACCACAATCCTGGAGAAATCCTGGTTGTCTCCAGTTTCACTGTGTACTGTAACAGGCATTTGAGAAGGTTCTAAGTGATGAATGAAGAATTGCTGCAGAACCTGAAGCCCTTGGAAGCAGAGACGGTAAAATATTTCGTTAACTACCGCATTGCTTCCCACAGGAGAAAATTATAATGAAAGATTGTTAAGTTTTGTCTTTAATGTGTATAATGTTAATGGTGTTTATTATTTTGTATGAGTGTTTTTGTAGATTTCTCATTGTTGTGTATAACAAGCTGTGTATAACAACGGGTACACACAATGTTCTGGACCTGAATTTATGTGATCCTTACATTTATTATTTGGTCAGGTCCTGTGATCAGGATCACACCAGTGAAAGCTCGTAGGTTTTGTCAAAGCACACTGTGATAATGGTGTTTTTCTATTATTTTGTATTAGTATAGTTTTCACAGGGTTGATCTGAAAGCTGTATATTTTATTTACTTTTTTTTGTACTGAAACTGCGTTCTAATGTTCTAATTTATGTGGAACTGCCCTTTTTCAAATATAAATACATGCTTCTTGAGGACAAAACCTGTTAAGAGACTGTTTTATGCCATGTTCGATGTAAAATATTACTTTTGGTTAACCTGGCAAAGCCTGATTTTAACGCAGTATGGTGTTTGAGAAGTTTGATTTAGAAATTCACCATGAATTTGGCCCGGGGTCATTATCACCGTGTTCATACCCTGTCTAGTTATTGATGACAATCAGGTATGTTGGTTGGTGTAAAATAAATGGATATGGGATGTAGAGGATGATTTAATCAAGTCCAAACAAAGAAACTCTTAATATCTCCAGATAATTTTTTTGGTCCTTGCTAAGCTATAAAAACTTGTAATGTGTGTGTGTGTGTGTGTGTGTGTGTGTGTGTGTGTGTGTGTGTGTGTGTGAGAGAGAAAGTGGACCTCACAAGGGTACCACACTAGAAACCGGGCCCCACAAGCGGCCAAAATCCTTTTTTGAAAAAATGTTAAAGTTTTATTAAATTGAAGTGATATTTGTTATTAGGATTTTTATTTGGTCATGCCGGATTTTTTTACAGAGTTGTATGACCATTGGAAAAGGTGGACCCCATAAGGGTACAAAAATGAGGTGGACCCCAGAATGTGTGTGTGTCCGTCCGTCCGTCTGCGCGTTTGTCTGTGTCCGTCCGTCCGTCTGCGCGTGTTTGTGTGTGTGTGTGTGTCCGTCCGTCCGTCTGCGCGTGTTTGTGTGTGTGTCCGTCCGTCCGTCTGTCTGCGCGTTTGTGTGTGTGTCCGTCCGTCCGTCTGTCTGCGCGTGTTTGTGTGTGTGTGTCCGTCCGTCCGTCCGTCTGCGCGTGTTTGTGTGTGTCCGTCCGTCCGTCTGCGCGTGTTTGTGTGTGTGTGTCCGTCCGTCCGTCTGCGCGTGTTTGTGTGTGTGTCCGTCCGTCTGCGCGTGTTTGTGTGTGTGTCCGTCCGTCCGTCCGTCTGCGCGTGTTTGTGTGTGTCCGTCCGTCCGTCTGCGCGTGTTTGTGTGTGTGTGTGTGTCCGTCCGTCCGCGCGTGTTTGTGTGTGTGTCCGTCCGTCCGTCTGCGCGTGTTTGTGTGTGTGTCCGTCCGTCCGTCCGTCCGTCCGTCTGCGCGTGTTTGTGTGTGTCCGTCCGTCCGTCCGTCTGCGCGTGTTTGTGTGTGTGTCCGTCCGTCCGTCCGTCTGCGCGTGTTTGTGTGTGTGTGTCCGTCCGTCCGTCCGTCTGCGCGTGTTTGTGTGTGTGTGTCCGTACGTCCGTCTGCGCGTGTTTGTGTGTGTGTGTCCGTACGTCCGTCTGCGCGTGTTTGTGTGTGTGTCCGTACGTCTGTCTGCGCGTGTTTGTGTGTGTGTCCGTACGTCCGTCTGCATGTGTTGCTGGCTGGCTGGCTGTCTGTGTGTCTCTGTGTGTGTGTGTGTGTGTCTCTGTGCGTGTGTGTCTGTCTGTGTGTGTGTGTGTGTGTCCGTCCGTCTGCGTGTGTTTGTGTGTGTGTCCGTCCGTCCGTCTGCGTGTGTTGCTGGCTGGCTGGCTGGCTGGCTGTGTGTGTGTGTGTGTGTGTGTGTCTGTATGTGTGTTACAGCCAGTACCTGTGAGCTGGGATCTTTGCTCCTCTGAGCAGACAGAAATGCGACAGCCATGAAATACTCAGACCACTCCAGGTAGTTCTGTCTCTTCATGGTCTCAGGGCCTCCTGAGCTGTCAGGGCTTTGGGGAAACACTCAATTAGACAGAAACTAAGAGAACGGATTGGAGGAAAATAAATGCAGAGAAGGGCAGAATAATATTTTATGTTTTAGAAAAACAGCACATTTCTTATAACAGTCGGGTACAAACTTTTGTATACATTTGCAGCGCAAATACACACCTTTCAAATGACGTCAGACTTTCACTTCTCTCAACTGTATACAACAGTTTTATACAATTTTATAAAACGTTCTCTTGAAGGGTTTCAGTTTTAAGCGATAAATCATAACTTGTGGCGCACGGTCGAACTTAGCGCTCGCATGTCCTCACTGTCAATATCTTATGTGAATAAAGGAACATGTGCAAGTGTTCCCCACACACACACTCTTCACCCCACAGACCCCTCTCACACACACTCTTCACCCTCCTGCTGTCTGGAAAAAGGTACAGAAGCATTCGGGCCTCACGACCAGACTGTGTAACAGTTTCTTCCCACAAGCCATCAGACTCCTTAATAACTGAACTGTACTGAGCACCACACACACACACACACACACACACACACACACAACTGTATGGACTGCACAGACCTACACCAAATACACACACTTAAATTATACATCCATCAACCTGTTTACATGCTGTTTTTGCACACTTTTTTCTCTTTGCACATTCTGTCTGACATTTTGGTCGTTTGCTATTTTACACAATACTTTACATTATCTCAGGTAACTGCTGCTATAACTGTGTTTATTTTAGTATTACTGCACACACAATATTGTTGAACATACAGTATTTACACTGGAGCTGTTTCTGTCTATTGTCTTGTGTATTGGCTGCACTGTCTTTTGTCCTGCACCGTCTTGTTTGTGTTGTCCTGCACTGATTGCACCAGGTTACAGAGATGCACTTTATGTATCTAAGACTTACTAAGTCCTTATATCTCTATCTATGTTCTATGTAACTCCCTGATCCTGGAGAAACGTTGTCTCATGTTACTGTGTACTGTAACAGCTATATATGGTTGTAATGACAATAAAAGCTTCTTGACTTGATCAAAATCATAAAATAATTCATAAAATTACTATAGCAAAGCTCCACTTATAATGTTTTTTTTCTAAATTTTCTAAGGTGTCAGTTGTGTGTGTGTGTGTCAGTAGTGTGTGTGCCAGTAGTGTGTGTGCCAGTAGTGTGTGTGCATGTGTGGCAGTAGTGTGTGTGCATGTGTGTGTGTGGCAGTAGTGCGTGTGTGTGTCAGTGTGTGCGTGTCACTAGTGTGTGTGTGTGTGTGGGTGTGTGCATGTGGCAGTAGTGCGTGTGTCAATAGTGTGTGTGCGTGTGGCAGTAGTGCGTGTGGCAGTGTGTGCATGTGTCAGTAGTGTGCACGTGTGTGGCAGTAGTGTGTGCCAGTGTGTGTCAGCAGTGTGTGTGTGTGTGTGTCAGTAGTGTGTGCGTGTCAGTAGTGTGTGCCAGTGTGTGTGGTGTGTGAGTGTGTGTCAGTAGTGTGTGTGTGTAGCAGTAGTGTGTGTGTGTGTGTGTGTGTGGTGTGTGTCAGTAGTGTGTGTAGCAGTAGTGTGTGTGTGTAGCAGTAGTGTGTGCGTGTGACAGTGTGTGCGTGTGTCAGTGTGCGCGTGTGTCAGTGTGCGCGTGTGTCACTAGTGTGTGTGTCAGTGTGTGCGTGTGGAAGTGTGTGCGTGTGTGTCAGTAATGTGCACGTGCGTGGCAGTAGTGTGCGAGTGTGCGTGTGTCAGTAGTGTGTATGTCAGTAGTGTGCGAGTGTGTGTGTCAGTAGTGGGTGTGTCAGTAGTGTGTGTGTGTCAGTGTCAGTGGTGTGTGTGTGTGTGTGTGTGTGTGTGTGTGCCAGTAGTGTGTGTGTGTGTGTGTGTGTGTGTGTGTGTGGCAGTAGTGTGTGTGCGCGGCAGTAGTGTGTGTGCCAGTGTGTATGGTGTGTGAGTGTGCATGTGTCAGTAGTGTGCGAGTGTGCATGTGTCAGTAGTGTGTGTGTCAGTAGTGTGTGTGAAAGTGTGTGTCAGTGTCAGTGGTGTGTGTGTGTGTGTGGCAGTAGTTTGTGTGTGCGCGGCAGTAGTGTGTGTGTGGTGTGTGAGTGTGCATGTGTCAGTAGTGTGTGCGTCAGTAGTGTGTGTGTGTCAGTGTGTGCGTGTGGCAGTGTGCATGTGTCAGTAGTGTGTGTGTGTGTCAGTAGTGTGTGTGTGTCAGTAGTGTGTGTGTGTGTGTCAGTGTTGTGTGTGTGTGTGTGTGTGTGTCAGTGTTGTGTGTGTGTGTGTGTGTGTCAGTGTTGTGTGTGTGTGTGTGTGTGTCAGTGTTGTGTGTGTGTGTGTCAGTGTTGTGTGTGTGTGTGTCAGTGTTGTGTGTGTGTGTGTCAGTGTTGTGTGTGTGTGTGTGTGTGTGTGTGTGTGTGTGTGTGTGTGTGTGTCAGTGTTGTGTGTGTGTGTGTGTGTGTCAGTGTTGTGTGTGTGTGTGTGTGTGTGTGTCAGTGTTGTGTGTGTGTGTCAGTAGTGTGTGTGTGTCAGTAGTGTGTGTGTGTCAGTAGTGTGTGTGTGTCAGTGTTGTGTGTGTGTGTGTGTGTGTCAGTGTTGTGTGTGTGTGTCTGTCAGTGTTGTGTGTGTGTGTGTGTGTGTCAGTGTTGTGTGTGTGTGTGTGTGTGTCAGTGTTGTGTGTGTGTGTGTGTCAGTGTTGTGTGTGTGTGTGTGTGTGTGTCAGTGTTGTGTGTGTGTGTGTGTGTGTCAGTGTTGTGTGTGTGTGTGTGTGTGTGTGTGTCAGTGTTGTGTGTGTGTGTGTGTGTGTGTGTCAGTGTTGTGTGTGTGTGTGTGTGTGTGTGTGAGTGTTGTGTGTGTGTGTGTGTGTGTGTGTGTGTGTGTCAGTGTTGTGTGTGTGTGTGTGTCAGTGTTGTGTGTGTGTGTGTCAGTGTTGTGTGTGTGTGTGTCAGTGTTGTGTGTGTGTGTGTCAGTGTTGTGTGTGTGTGTGTGTGTGTGTGTGTCAGTGTTGTGTGTGTGTGTGTGTGTGTGTGTCAGTGTTGTGTGTGTGTGTGTGTGTGTGTGTGTGTCAGTGTTGTGTGTGTGTGTGTCAGTGTTGTGTGTGTGTGTGTGTCAGTGTTGTGTGTGTGTGTGTGTGTGTGTGTGTCAGTGTTGTGTGTGTGTGTGTCAGTGTTGTGTGTGTGTGTGTGTGTGTGTGTGTGTCAGTGTTGTGTGTGTCAGTGTTGTGTGTGTGTGTGTCAGTGTTGTGTGTGTGTGTGTGTGTGTGTGTGTGTGTGTGTGTCAGTGTTGTGTGTGTGTGTGTGTCAGTAGTGTGTGTGTGTCAGTAGTGTGTGTGTGTCAGTAGTGTGTGTGTGTGTGTCAGTGTTGTGTGTGTGTGTGTGTGTCAGTGTTGTGTGTGTGTGTGTGTGTCAGTGTTGTGTGTGTGTGTGTGTGTGTCAGTGTTGTGTGTGTGTGTGTGTCAGTGTTGTGTGTGTGTGTGTGTCAGTGTTGTGTGTGTGTGTGTGTCAGTGTTGTGTGTGTGTGTGTGTGTGTGTCAGTGTTGTGTGTGTGTGTGTCAGTGTTGTGTGTGTGTGTGTGTGTGTGTGTGTGTCAGTGTTGTGTGTGTCAGTGTTCTGTGTGTGTGTGTCAGTGTTGTGTGTGTGTGTGTGTGTGTGTGTGTGTGTGTGTGTGTCAGTGTTGTGTGTGTGTGTGTGTCAGTAGTGTGTGTGTGTCAGTAGTGTGTGTGTGTCAGTAGTGTGTGTGTGTCAGTGTTGTGTGTGTGTGTGTCAGTGTTGTGTGTGTGTGTGTGTGTCAGTGTTGTGTGTGTGTGTGTGTGTCAGTGTTGTGTGTGTGTGTGTGTGTCAGTGTTGTGTGTGTGTGTGTGTGTCAGTGTTGTGTGTGTGTGTGTGTGTCAGTGTTGTGTGTGTGTGTGTGTGTCAGTGTTGTGTGTGTGTGTGTGTGTCAGTGTTGTGTGTGTGTGTGTGTGTCAGTGTTGTGTGTGTGTGTGTGTGTGTGTGTCAGTGTTGTGTGTGTGTGTGTCAGTGTTGTGTGTGTGTGTGTGTCAGTGTTGTGTGTGTGTGTGTCAGTGTTGTGTGTGTGTGTGTCAGTGTTGTGTGTGTGTGTGTGTGTGTCAGTGTTGTGTGTGTGTGTGTCAGTGTTGTGTGTGTGTGTGTCAGTGTTGTGTGTGTGTGTGTCAGTGTTGTGTGTGTGTGTGTGTGTGTGTCAGTGTTGTGTGTGTGTGTGTGTGTGTCAGTGTTGTGTGTGTGTGTGTGTGTGTCAGTGTTGTGTGTGTGTGTGTGTCAGTGTTGTGTGTGTGTGTGTCAGTGTTGTGTGTGTGTGTGTCAGTGTTGTGTGTGTGTGTGTCAGTGTTGTGTGTGTGTGTGTGTGTGTGTGTGTCAGTGTTGTGTGTGTGTGTGTCAGTGTTGTGTGTGTGTGTGTCAGTGTTGTGTGTGTGTGTGTCAGTGTTGTGTGTGTGTGTGTGTGTCAGTGTTGTGTGTGTGTGTGTCAGTGTTGTGTGTGTGTGTGTGTGTGTCAGTGTTGTGTGTGTGTGTGTGTGTGTGTCAGTGTTGTGTGTGTGTGTGTGTGTGTCAGTGTTGTGTGTGTGTGTGTGTGTGTCAGTGTTGTGTGTGTGTGTGTGTCAGTGTTGTGTGTGTGTGTGTCAGTGTTGTGTGTGTGTGTGTGTGTGTGTGTGTGTCAGTGTTGTGTGTGTGTGTGTGTCAGTGTTGTGTGTGTGTGTGTCAGTGTTGTGTGTGTGTGTGTGTGTGTGTGTGTCAGTGTTGTGTGTGTGTGTGTGTCAGTGTTGTGTGTGTGTGTGTCAGTGTTGTGTGTGTGTGTGTCAGTGTTGTGTGTGTGTGTGTGTGTGTCAGTGTTGTGTGTGTGTGTGTGTGTGTCAGTGTAGTGTGTGTGTGTCAGTAGTGTGTGTGTGTCAGTAGTGTGTGTGTGTCAGTAGTGTGTGTGTGTCAGTAGTGTGTGTGTGTCAGTAGTGTGTGTGTGTGTGTGTCAGTAGTGTGTGTCAGTGTTGTGTGTGTGTGTGTGTGTGTGTCAGTGTTGTGTGTGTGTGTGTGTGTCAGTGTTGTGTGTGTGTGTGTCAGTGTTGTGTGTGTGTGTGTGTGTGTGTCAGTGTTGTGTGTGTGTGTGTCAGTGTTGTGTGTGTGTGTGTGTGTGTGTGTCAGTGTTGTGTGTGTGTGTGTGTGTGTGTGTCAGTGTTGTGTGTGTGTGTGTGTGTGTGTGTCAGTGTTGTGTGTGTGTGTGTCAGTGTTGTGTGTGTGTGTGTCAGTGTTGTGTGTGTGTGTGTCAGTGTTGTGTGTGTGTGTGTGTGTGTGTCAGTGTTGTGTGTGTGTGTGTCAGTGTTGTGTGTGTGTGTGTGTCAGTGTTGTGTGTGTGTGTGTCAGTGTTGTGTGTGTGTGTGTGTCAGTGTTGTGTGTGTGTGTGTGTGTGTCAGTGTTGTGTGTGTGTGTGTGTGTCAGTGTTGTGTGTGTGTGTGTGTGTGTGTGTGTGTGTCAGTGTTGTGTGTGTGTGTCAGTGTTGTGTGTGTGTGTGTCAGTGTTGTGTGTGTGTGTGTCAGTGTTGTGTGTGTGTGTGTCAGTGTTGTGTGTGTGTGTGTCAGTGTTGTGTGTGTGTGTGTGTCAGTGTTGTGTGTGTGTGTGTGTGTCAGTGTTGTGTGTGTGTGTGTGTGTCAGTGTTGTGTGTGTGTGTGTGTCAGTGTTGTGTGTGTGTGTGTCAGTGTTGTGTGTGTGTGTGTCAGTGTTGTGTGTGTGTGTGTGTCAGTGTTGTGTGTGTGTGTGTCAGTGTTGTGTGTGTGTGTGTGTCAGTGTTGTGTGTGTGTGTGTGTGTCAGTGTTGTGTGTGTGTGTGTGTGTGTGTGTGTGTGTGTGTGTGTGTGTGTGTGTGTCAGTGTTGTGTGTGTGTGTGTCAGTGTTGTGTGTGTGTGTGTCAGTGTTGTGTGT
>NC_083465.1:30109854-30134854 GCF_030014155.1 Tachysurus vachellii
TCAGTGTTGTGTGTGTGTGTGTGTCAGTGTTGTGTGTGTGTGTCAGTGTTGTGTGTGTGTGTGTGTGTCAGTGTTGTGTGTGTGTGTGTGTCAGTGTTGTGTGTGTGTGTGTGTGTGTCAGTGTTGTGTGTGTGTGTGTGTGTGTCAGTGTTGTGTGTGTGTGTGTGTGTCAGTGTTGTGTGTGTGTCAGTGTTGTGTGTCAGTGTTGTGTGTGTGTGTGTGTGTGTGTGTCAGTAGTGTGTGTGTGTGTGTGTCAGTGTTGTGTGTGTGTGTGTCAGTGTTGTGTGTGTGTGTGTGTCAGTGTTGTGTGTGTGTGTGTGTGTGTGTCAGTGTTGTGTGTGTGTGTGTGTGTGTCAGTGTTGTGTGTGTGTGTGTGTGTGTGTCAGTGTTGTGTGTGTGTCAGTGTTGTGTGTGTGTGTGTGTGTGTGTGTGTCAGTGTTGTGTGTGTGTGTGTGTGTCAGTGTTGTGTGTGTGTGTGTGTGTGTGTCAGTGTTGTGTGTGTGTGTGTGTGTGTGTCAGTGTTGTGTGTGTGTGTGTGTGTCAGTGTTGTGTGTGTGTCAGTGTTGTGTGTGTGTCAGTGTTGTGTGTCAGTGTTGTGTGTGTGTGTGTGTGTGTGTCAGTGTTGTGTGTGTGTGTGTGTGTGTCAGTGTTGTGTGTGTGTGTGTGTGTGTCAGTGTTGTGTGTGTGTGTGTGTGTGTCAGTGTTGTGTGTGTGTGTGTGTGTGTGTGTGTGTGTGTCAGTGTTGTGTGTGTGTGTGTGTGTGTCAGTGTTGTGTGTGTGTGTCAGTGTTGTGTGTGTGTGTGTGTGTGTCAGTGTTGTGTGTGTGTGTGTGTGTGTCAGTGTTGTGTGTGTGTGTGTGTGTCAGTGTTGTGTGTGTGTGTGTGTGTCAGTGTTGTGTGTGTGTGTCAGTGTTGTGTGTGTGTCAGTGTTGTGTGTCAGTGTTGTGTGTGTGTGTGTCAGTGTTGTGTGTGTGTGTGTGTCAGTGTTGTGTGTGTGTCAGTGTTGTGTGTCAGTGTTGTGTGTGTGTGTGTGTGTGTGTGTCAGTAGTGTGTGTGTGTGTGTGTGTCAGTGTTGTGTGTGTGTGTGTGTGTCAGTGTTGTGTGTGTGTGTGTCAGTGTTGTGTGTGTGTGTGTCAGTGTTGTGTGTGTGTGTGTGTGTCAGTGTTGTGTGTGTGTGTCAGTGTTGTGTGTGTGTGTGTCAGTGTTGTGTGTGTGTGTGTGTGTGTGTCAGTGTTGTGTGTGTGTGTGTGTGTGTCAGTGTTGTGTGTGTGTGTGTCAGTGTTGTGTGTGTGTGTGTGTCAGTGTTGTGTGTGTGTGTGTGTGTGTGTCAGTAGTGTGTGTGTGTGTGTGTGTGTGTGTGTGTGTCAGTGTTGTGTGTGTGTGTGTGTGTGTCAGTGTTGTGTGTGTGTGTGTGTCAGTGTTGTGTGTGTGTGTGTGTGTGTGTGTCAGTGTTGTGTGTGTGTGTGTGTGTCAGTGTTGTGTGTGTGTGTGTGTCAGTAGTGTGTGCGTGTCAGTAGTGTGCGCGTGCGTGTGTCAGTAGTGTGCGCGTGCGTGTGTCAGTAGTGTGTGCGGCAGTAGTGCGTGTGGCAGTGTGTGCGTGTGTGGCCGTAGTGTGTGGTTGGTGTTGTGTGAGTGTGTGCATGTGTGTATCGGTGGTGTGTGTGTGTATGTGTATGTGTGTGTATGCTGTACTGAAAAGACGAGTAATGACTCCTTTTATAGTTTGCAGTTTATAGTTTATAGTCTTCATTTTACCGTCACTAAGTTTAACACATTATAAAACTGTAACACACCAAACTGTAGACACTTACCTGTTACTTATAGCGCACGTGCTCTTTTCCTCTACATTCATCCTGCACTTTATAAACCACACGCTGAAGGCGGCTGCGCAAACGCACACGCACACACACGGTAAGCAAATAAAATAACACGTGAGTACAATTTCCCGCGAAAACAGAACGACGGGCCAATCAGATCGCAGGGCTTTCCCGGAAACGACGAATACATATTGAAGACAGTCAAATCTGCGTAAAAAAACGCATACATTATTTATAAATCTAAAAAAATAAAAGTATTTATCTCGAGTTAAAGCTCTGTTTAAAAAATAATGTATTACATTTCAATATTAATCAATTAAATAAACTTAAATGTAATAAACATAAAATAAAATGTAATAAAAATAAAACTTTTTAATATTACATATGTTGATTTTATTTATTTAACTTTATTTGCTCTCTTTTTACATTTGTTAAATATCTATTGTTATTAAAGTACACTATTATTATATATTCTAATTATATAAAGTACTAGTATTATTTTCTTTTTTTAGGTGAACAGAAAACTAACAGAGCAGTAAAACTGCACGTAAATAAAGACCCAACACGACTTGTGTTTCCATCGTGTTTCTGACAGCATCCTGTGGTTGATACTGTGGTTTAACTTTATCTTCTCTTTGTTTAACCGCAGACTCGTGCCACTGACTTCCACAAGCTTTATACCATAATACCATAAATTCATTTTAATAATTTTACTGTTTATTTGTTAAGACTGATATAAAATAGCACTCAAGCTAGATAATGTTGAACATAGTTCACATTAAACTTATAATCAACATTATATTAGATATATTATATATATATACACACACTGTATATTAGTATTAGATTTACTTTTTTACTATTATATTTTATTTTTGTGTAAGGGAGACTTGCACAGTAAGAATTTCATTGTATGATCAAAACCGCTGTGGTCTCACTGTGCACATGATAATAAAATCCTCCAATCTTGAATTTATGTATATAATTAAATATTTTTAACTGTTATACCTAAACAGGGCAAGTCATGGCCTAATGGTTAGAGAGTCTGACTCGTAATCCTAAGGTTGTGGGTTCGAGTCTCGGGCCGGCCACGACTGAGGTGCCCTTGAGCAAGGCACCGAACCCCCCAACTGCTCCCCGTGCGCCACAGCATAAATGGCAGCCCACTGCTCCGGGTGTGTGTTCACTGCTGTGTGTGTGCACTTTGGATTGGTTAAATGCAGAGAACTAATACTGAGTATGGGTCAGCGTACTTAGCCGTATGTCACGTCACTTAAACACCTAAACATAGTGTGTGTGGTAACAATGATAATAATCATTATGTAAATTCATGACTCTTAAACTATGTATTAAAAAAAGTTTTATTCATGTATTTAATTCTATGTTGTTTTTAAGAAATACACTTTGAGCTGGTTTACTTTTCTGTTTTATTCATATGGTCAATGTTTTTTATTCATCATCATCATCATCATGACATTGTTAAATAATTGCCACATCTTCATAAAAATGTATCAAGTAAATTAATATGAAATTAGACCCAAAGCCTTTATAGTTCACATACACATTACAGCACAGTAAACTGTTTATCTTTGAAGTGTTTCATTTTTATTCACTTCCTTCCATATATCTTTATATAAAAAATATATATAAGTAAAAAAAAAACTTGAACAATGTTTTAGACTCATGGTATCTTAAGTATGTAACCTAGTCAACCAGAGTTAATGTATTCAATGACAGAGACTTAAGCACTTCTGTATGTCGCTCTGGATAAAGGTGTAAATGTGTAAATGTGAATGTATCTTTGCTTATCTCAGCAAAAGTGATACTCAATGTGAAGTGATGAACTCACAACAATGTCTCCATCAATGTCAGCAAAAGTTGACTGCAATCACACACACATCTACTAAACCAGACCAACCAGATTCAGGAACATTATCTACAGTTCCATGAGCTGTTAAACTGGTCACAGCACTGACATCTATAACACACAGGAATACACACCCTAGAGCTAATCCTGATCCTCCAGACTTTACTCAGCACATCTACACACTGAGCTCCACCAGAAATGGGACTATATTCATGATGTCACACTTTCAGGTGGGAACTCTCTAATATTTGAACAGCAAGGCTGCTATTGCTCAATGTCTTCACTGTTTATTACACCATACTGAAAAACACACCAGATTTGTACTGATATTCATGCTGGATACAGGATCTTGGTATCAGCTGGTGGTCACAGTTTCGGTTTCAGTAAATAATCCTTAATATGATTAGGGAAATAAAAATGAAACAATTCTCTTACCTCTTATTAATCCATTCAGATGGATTCGGTATTTAAACAGCTTTACGTCTACGATAAATGGATCCTGGAGCATCAGGTTCAGAGGAGGTTTGTTTGTTGAACATCTCTTCTCTGGAGTGTGTTTGTTGAATTTTTGACGGTTGTTAGGTTTTTGTTTGTACTGTATTTTAGGACCCTCCTGAAAACAAGATCTCAATGTATTTAGCCTTAAAAACAGATTTTGTATTAAACTTTATATTGTCTCTAGCAGTGCTAGAAATTTGCTCAAATCACTAAGAAATAACACCATTAAGTCATCAATAAGGAGTTGTTTATGAACAGACTGGAGTTCAACAATGGTAACACTTTCTGGAAAGGTCTTAATGAAAAAAGTTTGGTGAGTTCAGTGTAATTGAGACAGACATAAAATAAGAGGTGAGAGAAAAGTGGAGGGATTAAATGGATGAATGAAACTATGGTTAATGATGCAGTGACAGATCTCATGTGCATTCAATTGTGTTTTTCCGAATCATCTAAACAACCAGGAGAAAGTGTAAATCTGGAGAGTTTTACTGTGTACAGTTTTCATGTTACTTTACTGAAACATGCTGATGTTTGAATTTTGAAGAACAAACATTGGGCAAAAACAATAAAATTAGATGGAATGTCCTCAAAAAGAAAGAAACCACTTGTGTACTAACACCGAACTGTTCGGCCAAGAATATCAACAGCAGCTGATGAGAGAAATATTGTGAGAGCTGTGAAGAAAAGACAAAAACACCAGTCAGTAACTTCAGAAACACAGGTCTCCACAGGGCTGGGTGAAGGTCTCACAGTCTGAAGGAGACGTCTACAGCATAAATACAGACGCCAACCACAAGACACCAGAAACAACATAAACAAATTAATTTTTTATTTGTGATATATATAATGATATATGAAATGAATGATCTGAGTGAACAAACAAGGATCTGTTCATTTATTCAGTTTCTTTACGCTTTAACTAGAGTAGAAAGAGGACACAGTGTGTTTAAAAGCTGTGAAGTGCTAAAATAAACATTATGTGATGTTGTTGTTGTTGTTGTTGATTATAGAATAATACACTATACACAAATGTGTAAAAATGACATTCATGTCTATACTGAACTGACTGAAATGTGTTAGAGAATAAATTCACCAGAATCAAATGTGTCTATTGAAGGCGTTTTTAAATGAATAAAACAACAACTGACTCATAAATATTCATAAATATCTACAAAGACACACTGGAACAGAGGAAAGGTCAGTGAACGAGTCAGTGAACGAGTCAGTGAACAAATCTGAACCGAATCAGAAGAATCGAGTAACTGGATGAAGTGTCTAGACCTTAGAAATGGGCGTGGCTTAAAAACTTAAATTCAATACTCTGTGCCGTGCCAATGACGATAATGTGATTTATTAAGTTTAGTTTATACCTTTATTAAGTTTATAATCACGAATCAATCACATAACATGAGATATATAACTGTAGAGAATATATATATATAAATAACTGATTAATGTATATCTCTACAGCAAAAGCTAAGGGTCTTTTTAAAGACCAGTGACGTCACTTTACCGGAAGTAGGCAGTGTTCCATAAAACTGAGTCCTCCTCTAAGGCCCAATCACTCGGGTTGTTTGGATAGTTTTGTTTTTTTAAGTTCCCGTCTTTTCGATTCACGTCGTAGTAAATCGCGACGTGTACGTGAAGCCCCGGCAGTGGCGTGTGAAGTCCCAGTGCAGCACTTCCGCAGTTTATTAGACACGTCTGTAAGCAGCAGCAGGACTCAGTAAGATCATGACACTAACTAACAGCTGCTGATCGGAATAAATAACGTCACAACACAGGACACTCGAGCAGGTAACGATGATTTGTTTAATAATAATATCCTAAACAAACCTAATGGTGTAACATACTGTATGGTGTAACATGCTGTATGGTGTACATACTGTATGGTGTAACATACTGTATGGTGTAACATACTGTATGGTGTACACGCTGTATGGTGTAACATACTGTATGGTGTACATGCTGTATGGTGTACACGCTGTATGGTGTAACATACTGTATGGTGTAACCTGCTGTATGATGTACACGCTGTATGGTGTAACCTGCTGTATGGTGTAACATGCTGTATGGTGTAACCTGCTGTATGGTGTAACATACTGTATGGTGTAACATACTGTATGGTGTAACATGCTGTATGGTGTAACCTGCTGTATGGTGTAACCTGCTGTATGATGTACACGCTGTATGGTGTACATGCTGTATGGTGTAACATACTGTATGGTGTAACCTGCTGTATGATGTACACGCTGTATGGTGTAACATACTGTATGGTGTACATGCTGTATGGTGTAACCTGCTGTATGGTGTAACATGCTGTATGGTGTAACCTGCTGTATGGTGTAACATACTGTATGGTGTACATGCTGTATGGTGTAACCTGCTGTATGGTGTAACCTGCTGTATGGTGTACATGCTGTATGGTGTACACGCTGTATGGTGTAACCTGCTGTATGGTGTAACCTGCTGTATGGTGTAACCTGCTGTATGGTGTAACCTGCTGTATGATGTACACGCTGTATGGTGTACGCGCTGTATGGTGTACGCGCTGTATGGTGTAACATACTGTATGGTGTAACCTGCTGTATGGTGTAACCTGCTGTATGGTGTAACCTGCTGTATGATGTACACGCTGTATGGTGTAACCTGCTGTATGGTGTACACGCTGTATGGTGTAACCTGCTGTATGGTGTAACATACTGTATGGTGTACACGCTGTATGGTGTACACGCTGTATGATGTACACGCTGTATGGTGTAACATACTGTATGATGTACGCGCTGTATGGTGTACACGCTGTATGATGTACGCGCTGTATGATGTGCGCGCTGTATGGTGTACGCGCTGTATGGTGTACGCGCTGTATGGTGTACGCGCTGTATGGTGTACGCGCTGTATGGTGTACGCGCTGTATGGTGTACGCGCTGTATGATGTACACGCTGTATGGTGTACGCGCTGTATGGTGTACGCGCTGTATGGTGTACGCGCTGTATGGTGTAACCTGCTGTATGGTGTAACCTGCTGTATGGTGTAACCTGCTGTATGATGTACACGCTGTATGGTGTACGCGCTGTATGGTGTACGCGCTGTATGGTGTACGCGCTGTATGGTGTACGCGCTGTATGGTGTAACCTGCTGTATGGTGTAACCTGCTGTATGGTGTACGCGCTGTATGGTGTACGCGCTGTATGGTGTACGCGCTGTATGGTGTAACCTGCTGTATGGTGTACGCGCTGTATGGTGTACGCGCTGTATGGTGTACGCGCTGTATGGTGTAACCTGCTGTATGGTGTAACCTGCTGTATGATGTACACGCTGTATGGTGTACGCGCTGTATGGTGTACGCGCTGTATGGTGTACGCGCTGTATGGTGTACGCGCTGTATGGTGTAACCTGCTGTATGGTGTAACCTGCTGTATGGTGTACGCGCTGTATGGTGTACGCGCTGTATGGTGTACGCGCTGTATGGTGTAACCTGCTGTATGGTGTACGCGCTGTATGGTGTACGCGCTGTATGGTGTACGCGCTGTATGGTCTACACCATCATCAGGTTATTACAGTGTGGAGCCTTCACATTAAACTGCTCTTATATACAACATTGTCATTACAGCTCTGTTAATATATAAAGTTTTATAGATTAAAGTGTGTTGTTCATTTCTGATTGTACATTAGTGTTTATTTAAAGAGGTTTGCATGAAAACACGTGTGTGTTAAGTAATAATCTGTCTGTCTGTCCATCTATCTATTTATTTATCTGCCTGTCTATCTATCTGTCTGTCTGTCTGTCTGTCTATTTATCTGTCTGTTTAGGTCGAAATGAATATATATATATATTTTATATATATATATATATATATAGCACATTGTGCTGGTATAGATTACTATAGATTATCTGTCGTTCATAGCAACATTTAATATCCAAGCATAACCTTTATTAGTATTAGAATTTTTACTAATAAAATACTATTAATAATAATGATAATAAATACAAGTTGTGCAAAAGAAACAGAAAACTAAAACATATATACATATATATATATATATTTAGGTGTGATAGATGATAAAATTATTATAGCTTTTTGATTAATGTGATGGATTATTCTGATCTTCTTTACAGCAGGTGAAGATGCCGATCGACAGGCAGCGAATGCGTCCATGGATCGAGGAGCAGATCAACAGCGGTAAAATCCAAGGCCTGATCTGGGTTAATAAGGTGAGAGAGAGAGAGAGAGTGAGGCGGTTATTCAAAACTCAAAAAGAATTGAGTTCTCCTATTTGTTTTTTATTAATAGGAGGAAAAGATATTCCAGATCCCGTGGATACATGCTGCCCGGCATGGCTGGGATTTGGATAAAGATGCTCCACTCTTTATGAACTGGGCCATTCACACAGGTAACACCACAGGGTTTTTATTTTATAAAGAAAAATAGATATTTGTGTTTATAAGTTCATGAAATATTCATTACATTTATATCAAACCTGAATATTTTTTTTAATCTGAAGCCATTTTTTATGTTTATAAATATTTTCTTGATCATTCAGCCTGTACAGATCCACGATGGACCGAGATTAATAACATGGATTCAGGATATGAAAAGATTTGAAACATTTAGTAAACGTTACCTATTGGAATAAAAACCCCACATTTCACCATGTTTTTTGAGGGAAAACTAGAATATTTAAATATGTTATAGTGAAAAGTATAAATAATCCACGTCAGAAAATAAACTGCAAAGAAAACAAAGAAATGATTGTTTTGCAGCCTGTACAGTGTTTACTGAGGGCTGAAAGTACAGAACGTTTCCTTATGGAAGGATGAAATCCAGAGAAATGTTCACTCAGCATCTGGCACAATTTCCTGCCACAATTTCCTGCCACCTACTGGTTTATTTATTCATCTACCCAGTCTAAGTTGTGCCAAGCTGGGGTGAGGGGAGAACAGTTTGTGACTCATGTCTTTGTCTGTAGGAAAATACCAACCTGGAGTGGACAAGCCTGACCCCAAGACATGGAAGGCGAACTTCCGCTGTGCCATGAACTCCTTACCGGATATAGAGGAAGTGAAAGACAAGAGTATGAAAAGTGGAAGCAATGCGTTCAGGATGTATCGTATGCTTTCACCATCAGAAAGAGCAGCTAAGAAAGGTACTGCGTTTACCTTCACAGACTCTTCATGCACTCGAGGCTTTTATCCAATGCTATTATCATTGTGAAGTAGGATTAAATCCAAGCATAAAGCTTTTACAGCTATAAAATAAAGCTATTACAGCAGAATCAAATCCAAAGCTTTTATTTCTGAGTACTGAGGACACGAGAGGTGTTTCCTGTTACAGCCAGTCAACACCAGTCTAGCCATTATAAAATCAGTCATTAAAGGTGGGGTCTCCGTTTGAAAGCCAATGTTGTCATTTGAAATCACCAAAACAAACACGCCCCTAACCCAAATGGGTCCCACCCCTGTATCGATAGCACCGCCCACACATACATACGTAACCCAGGCAACTAATGGAAAGAAATGACTTTATCATAGCTGAAGTGAAGAACAATACGATTGCAGATAAACAAACAAGCAAAAATGACACACAAGCATAATCATGTAAAGGACAAAGGCATATATTAGTTCTGTGTAACAAAGCAAAACCAACGTTACTCACCTATCGAGAAGGAAAAAAGCGCCTCGGCGTCTTAAGTAAAGTTGGTCACATATTCACAGATTGGAGTTTCCTGAGTCAATAACTCCTGAGCTAAACACTGTTACTACACAAAACACGG
Source organism: Tachysurus vachellii (assembly GCF_030014155.1). Taxonomy (NCBI): domain Eukaryota; kingdom Metazoa; phylum Chordata; class Actinopteri; order Siluriformes; family Bagridae; genus Tachysurus; species Tachysurus vachellii. The sequence continues at coordinate 30,119,812 of NC_083465.1, forward strand.
TTGTAGCTGCGTCTCTACATTACTACGATAGAAAAGAGGTGTTATTTGTGTAGTAACAGTGTTTAGCTCAGGAGTTATTGACTCAGGAAACTCCAATCTGTGAATATGTGACCAACTTCCTGCTCCTTGAGTTCTCTCCAGCGCTGGAAAGCTGATCCTATATTAACACGTCCTACTTCTTACCTTATCGTAAGTCTTTCTTCACTTTCTTTCTTTGTTTTTATCCTCCATGTCAATGTTAAAACCGCTTTCTGCTAATGTCACACATGCACACTGAACACTCTCTCCACCCATATTGACAAGACACGCCCCTTTCTGCTCATTGGCTAGTTTTGTTTTTTGTTTATTTTTCGGCCCGACTCAGTTTTCTGAAGCATTTCTCAAAAATCGGAGACCCCACCTTTAATGTGTGTTGTTAAGGCTCAGGATATGGATTAGTTTTAGTCTTTAAGGTTCTGACTCTTGATTTATTCCAGTTTTTAATATTCAGGCTCTAGATTGGTTTCAGACTTTTAAGGCTCTGGATTAGTTCCATCTTTTACAACTTGATTGGTTTTAGCTGTTAAGGTTCTGACTTTGGATTGGTTTCAGTTAGTAAGTCTCTGATCCTTGGTTGGTTTTGGTTTTTAAGGCTGAAGATCTGGATTGGTTTCAGTTATTAAGGCTCCTACTCTTAATAGGTTTCAGTCTTTAACGTTCTGACTCTTGGTTGGTTTTATTTTTCAAAGCTTCAGATTGGTTACAACTTTTATGTCTCTGACTTCGCCCGATTCCAGTTTTGAAGGCTCCTGCTCTCGATTGGTTTCGATCGTTAATGTTTCGGCTCTTGACTGATTCCAGTTTTTAAAGGCCGGAATCTTATGTTTAAAAGTAAACCTATATTTTTATATTCAGCAATGTGCAGAGGGCTTTCACCTTGTCAGGGCCTCCACTATTCATCTAAATTTTATGACCGCACAAATACCGGAATGCGGTTGCTGCGAGTTGCTATTCAGCGTATCCTCCCTAGACACGAGTGACCTTGGGTCTTCAGTAGGGAGGGTTTGTAAGGAACATAGAGGAATGTTACAGAGGAGTCGGATGAAGAGACCGAAGAGGTGACATCTATATGTATTTCAAGCTCGAGTAAAATCGATCTTCAGCCTTGTATTTCACATTTGCCTGCAACTGGAGAAACAGTTTGAAGAAGTCAACAGGATATGACCTAGACGCTGTGAAGGATTTTTTTCAACAGTTAAATAAGATAAGAGGTAAACTGTAAACTGTCTACTTTTTGCTTGTTGCAAAACAGAAATGTTCTCGTCTGTGAAACGAGAAACATTACGGTAGATGTTCTAGTGCGACGATGATAAACCCTGTAGCTAATCGTACTTCTGCTGGAGGAGGAATTCTTCCTTATTCTTCTGATGCTTCTGACACTACAAAGACATGAAGATGTTCGTTGCTTTGTCTGTGTGACTTCAGTCTGATGTTGAACTTGGTGACGTGACGGGGACGAGATGGAGTTAATCAGCTGGATCTGAGGAAGAAATGTGGAATATCGCGTCAAAATTCTTTGAGGCTTGGAGAGAGGATTAAAAATAAAGAATATAAAAGATTAATTATTTTAAGAAACATTGCCAAAAACGTATTTTCGGACTCAGAAATTGAAAATTCTTTTTAAATGGAAGCAGTCGGTTACCGTAAAGTTTGGAAAGATTCTCAGTATTGTACAGGTAGTTTCGTAGACCCGCCCCCTACTCTGAAAAAGAAACGCCCCCTCAGAGAGAGAACTCCGAAGCCGAACCACAGCGCCCCCGTAGGCTGAACACATACACTGCAACGGTTCAGATTAAATGCAAAGTTTAATGTAAATGTCAAATGTGTGACAAGACGAGAACGAAAGTTCTACATTTTCCTGCAATTCTTCAAAAATAGACACTGAAGAGGAAAAGTGACTCAAGGTCTCAAGGATCTAGCAGCAGCAGCAGCACTGCATCCTGAGTAAAATTCAATAAAAATAAATGAACCTTATGTTGTGTATTAAGTCGGAAATCACAAACGACAACAAAGACGACTGCAACCGAGGAGCATTGAGGCATGATGGAGCTGGGCAAATGACCACGAACTGGGACACAGAGTGAATCTGGTGATCTAGTCAGTACACCTGATACGCCAAGAACAGGATTTGGTGTCCTCGAGGAGAAAAGTGAGATCCATACAAGTGACCAATGTTATTCCCAAACATCAGAAAACATCTACCTTCTTGAAGTCAAGTCAAGAAGCTTTTATTGTCATTACAACCATATATAGCTGTTACAGTACACAGTGACATGAGACAACGTTTCTCCAGGATCAGGGTGTTACATAAAACATATCGTCGCTGTCGGGCGGAAACCTCGTATGTCCAAATTTGGTCAATTTCATATTGTTTCACATATCGATGCTATTGGTCAGTCCCCACGTGGGTCTGTTATTTTAACAAGTTATTAACCAATCTAAAGTCTTGAAAATAGCTTGAGCGCAAATCTCATAACTCCATTGGACACTTCAGCTGTCCACCTCTTCCTCACTCCGCGGGAGAGCTTCACGGCATATTTCTCCTCAAGAAGAGTCGCAACGAATCAACACGTCTTCTGAGGTAAATGTCTTCAAAACACTGGGCTCAAAGAAAAAAAAATGACCCCCGCTAGTTCTGGTGCTCGTCTGAGGACAGGAATTTAGCGCAAGACAATCCACTGCAACGCGGACTAAACCCTGTGCACTGCAGATAAGGTGATAAGGTACAGCGTTTTTTTAATTTCCTGAAAAGTAACGGTTTTGGAGATACGAGGATTCCGCCCGACAGTGACGATAGACAGAGATATAAGGGCTTAGAAAGTTAGTCGTAGATATATAAAGTGTATCTGTGTGACCTGGTGTAAACAGTGCGGGACAAGACAGACAAGACAGTGCAGACAAAAAATACACACAATACCTCACACAAAAGACAATAAACAAACAGCACTGACCAGTGTAAATACTGTATGTTTAACAATATTGTGTGTGCAGTAATACTATAATGAACACAGTGTTATAGCAGCAGGTTCCTGAGATAATGTAAAGTATTGTGTAAAACAGCAAACGACTGAAATATGAGACAGAATGTGCAAAAAGTGTGCAAAAATAACATGTAAACAGGTTAATGGATGTATTTTGGAAGTGTGTGTATTTGGTGTAGGTCTGTTTGGTCCATACAGAAACACAAAATGATTCAATTCCCCTCGGTGTTCAGACACCTCACATTAGAACAGGTTATCTGAAACTTGGACACCAAACCCGGTGTAGTGTTAAAGCACAGCTCCCAGAGAGATCCCCATTATCATGCACAAGAAATATAAAAATATATTTATTTTATATACCACATGGTTTCTTTCGGCTCGTCCCACCGAACTCCACGTTTCCATTCGCTGGTTTTAAAATAGTCGTGTTGCCCTGTGAGGTTTGGTAAAAGTGGCTACTTGAGCAACCTGATAAAGGAACTTGATACCTAAATGTAGAAGTAAAAATACCAGCGTGTGGTCAACATTCAGTGTCACGACATCCGTGTTGGTTTAAACATGTGCTCTTATTTGCTATTGCTAAAGATAAGGTTCCAAAACTGAAGATTAAACATTTACCCAGATACTCAGAGCCAGAATTTATCTTTACAGCATAAAATCTGATTTTAATAAATAAGTAATACATGCAGAGAATATTTCTTTATTACAAACAGTAGTTAAGTATTCGTGATCGCTAGCTAACAGGAACCAGCTGGGGCGACGTTAGGCCTCTAAAATCAGCTAGCGCTGAACATGAGTGCCTTTTTCAGTCTATTTTTCTCAGCTGATTTATTACCCAGAATGCAAATCTGCTCTTTGCATATAGGAAAGAGTCCAACATGGTGTTAACTCCAGGATTAAGGCTTTTGGGAGTCTCCTGGGTTAATAAACAACTCTGATGGTTGAATTTTTGTTCTCTTTTGTACCACCTCATTCACATGGACTTAGAGGACATAGATATCCATATAAAGCTAGATAGCTCCATATAAATGTGAGAGACTTTCTGTTGTTGTTTTTTTTGGGAGGTTTTCAGTGAGCACGCTTTGTGTCCTTGCAGCACATTTGCCACGTGAACATGCAAACTGTTTATTCCCAAACTCTTTGCCATGAAATGTTGTTGTTGTGTGTTTTTGTGTACTCGATATAAAGCTTTCCTGCATTTCTGCTCGATTCTTGTAAAGTAACATAAGAAACAGAATCCACACACTTCTGATGTACAGAGCGCTGATTAATGCTTCAAACGCTAATTAACGCATTACAAAATGTTTCCCAGAATCATTTCCTCAAATTATTGCCTAGAATTATATTTTTTTTTCTGTAGTTCCTTCACACACATCTGCAGAGATTTTAAAGAATTGAAGCATTTTAGCACAAAAAAAAGTTAATACAACTGCTGATCTGGTGTTTTGTACAGAATATAACTAGCCAGCTAATGTTAATGAACTAGCGATTTAGCTAAAAGACACGTCCACTTACTTTTGGTCATTTATTTTATGTATCCATCACCGAGTGGTGTTTAGATGAATCGATTATATATTTTGGAATCGATCCAAAAAGGGTGAAGGTCACAGCAAGGTCAAGCGTCTGAAGTAGTTTTTCTTTGCTAGCTCCTGGTGTAACGTATATATTTTAATGGAGGTTCTGGTGTATAAATCAGTAACAGTAAGGACCAGATGAGGTGATTTGTGCAATCAGGTTTCATTATAGTGTGATATGTGCGTTCATTCTAGCTAGCTGAGTAGCTAGAACACTTGTTTCCCTGTCGATGTGTATTGTATAAGTCCTAAAGTCCTTTTTTTATTTTTAGCCAAGAAGAAAAAGATGGAACGGGAGGCGAAAGCAAACGTAAGTACACCTGAGTTTAGTTTAAGTATATAAGGTATCTATCTATTTATTTATTTATTTATTTATTTATTTATTTTACTAAGTTGTGTATGTTTTTGTATATGTTCAGGGCCCGGTACAGAAACGGAAAGCTAAGAACAGCGAGCCAGAGAAAGAGTTGCAGCTGAAGGAAGAAACGCTGCCAGACAGCACAGTTTTATCAACAGGTGAGTCTCGGATCTCCTCACGTTCATACCGTTTGTTTGTTTGAGTTTGATTCAGTATTAATTAGTGTATGAATGAGATATAGATCAAAGCTTGCTGTGATGTTTCTCCTCAACAGAACCGGATCAAAGCCTGGCGCTCAGCTCTCAAAGTAAGCTGACCATCAGCTATCTCCCAGACGTTTGTGCTGTCGTGGAGGTCACTACTGAGAACGAGGAGTCAGCCGTCAGCTCCACTGTGATCCCCTACGACTTCCAGATCTCCCCAAAGTCCTGTTACGCTGGTACGTCCCGTCCCTCCGCCCCGCTGTGGGAGTTTAACACACACACGCCCTCTATATGGGGGTTTTCAGCACAATGTTATATTTTACTTTGATTTAATGTTTATTTAAACTTCAGAACATGGGTTCAGGTTTAGCTTTAAAGTTTTATTATTATTATTATTATTATTATTATTATTATTATTATTAATATTATTATTATGGATTTAGAGATATTTTTAATGATTTTATTTAGAGATTTTATTTTTCTTGTTTTTTTGTGTTTGCAATCAGAGCCTTTTATTTTAATTTATATTAGATTTTGGGATATCGTCGGTTATATGTTTTATTTTTACTTTGAAACTTTAGCGTTTAGCGTTCTGTTTAATTTAGCCTTTTTTGGTTTTGATTTAAAGTTAGTTTCATCTTGTTTTTTATTGGATAGATAGATATTAGTTTTAGATTTGTTTTGTTTTTTAGACATTGTTTTAACTTTTATTGTTTAGAGATATTAGTTTATTTTAATTAATTTAAACAGTAAAAACAGTTGTAGGTTTAGAGAACTTTTTACTTTAACATTTTAGTTTGCATTTTTACTTTAGAAGTTTTAGAAGTTGGTTGTGTTTATGTTGTGTTTCGTTGTGAAATACAAAATCTAATGTACGAAATGGAAATTGAGAAATTTCTGTAAAAGATCTGATGCGACAAGTAAAAGTCCATCAGATCTTTGCGTTAGATTCGATCTTAATGCTGTTTAATATTTAACTGTTAAAGACAACCTTTACATCACGGAGCTGCTGTGAGTTCTGTTCTCTGATTGGTCAGAAGGTGTTGATGAATTCTCTCTATCAGCAGCTCTGACTGTAGCGCAGATTTATATTAATGCACTGACTCTGAAATCGTTTCCATAGTAACCGACGATCCACATAAACACATTAAGAAAAGTCAAGCATTGATTTGGTGAGGTTTTTTTATGTACCAGGGTGTTTAGTCAACATTTTTGGGAAATAGTTATTGAGTTTTTTTTTTGTGCTTTAGAAATGAAAGGAGAAGTGAAAAGTGCACTGAAGATCTTTTTATACCTTCTGGAACATTCTAGTCCAGACTTTACGCCATCATGGATTATAAAGAGCTCAATGACTGCAGTAACATTTTCTTACTGTCTGTGTGCTAAAATCATATCACATGGAGCCTGCTCTGTTCCACTGTACTCCAGTCCTCATAGACATGATTCTGCTATAGAGAAAACTTTTAGTATTCTTTTATGCATTTTTCATTTTATTTTTTATATTTAATATTTAAAGCGACCTTTGGTAGGGTTTTTTTTTTTTTATTAAGTTATCTTTTTCGGTTTAGAGAGATCTAATTTTTTTTGTTAGTTTAGGATGTAGGTGATTTTTTTTTTTTTTTTTTTTTTTTTTTTTTTTTTTTTTTTTTTTTAAGGTCCAAGTTTGTATTTTTAGTTTTTGAGATATAATATAAAAATTCAACCTAAATCACAATACAAGCTAAAACAAAAACTGTGAGTGAAATATATAGATATATATATATATATATATATATATATATATATATATATATATATAATTTCACTAACAGTTTTTGTTTTAGCTTGTATTGTGATTTAGGTTGAATTTTTATTTTGGGGTGAAATGTATTTTGGGGTGAAATGTACAGTTTGTAGTCATTTTTAGGTTTGTAGGTCTACATTTATAGTGGAAATGAAACCGTACGCAGTGAAAGTGGAAATGAAACTTTTCAGAAAGCTTTTCTGCTTCAGAATAAAAAGAAATGAAATTGCCGGGATTTACCCGGAGAGTTTATATTTGAGTTTAGTGATATTTGAATATCACGCTTTGACTCATTCTGTTGTTTTTCACTAACAGAGAGCGACGACGAGGACGCACACAGTGGTGAAGATGTGGAGGTGTGTATACTTTCACACTGCAGTCTCTCGGTCCACCAGCAGGAACTGCTTTTATTTCAGCATCAAACTTCGTAGACTTTAATCTTTTAAACTCCACAAACACCAGATTTTATTTTTATTATTAAACAAGAAAAGACCACAAAAGTGCACGATTTATTTATTTATTTTTATTATTATTATTATTAACTATTAAATTTTTAGATCCTTTTTTTTGTTTCTTTTTTAAATATATATTTAGTTTTTAATATATTTTTAATTTAGTTTTACCATGTTTTTTAGATTCATTTATTTTCACCTTTTTATTTATTTATTTATTTATTTATTTAATATTTAATTATTATTAGTTATTTTTAGCTTCTTGGTGTGTTTTTAAGGCTCGGGTATATTTTTAGTCTGGCTGTTTTTATTTTTTTTTATTTCTATTGGGATTCTGTTGTGTTTCTTGGATTTTAGAGCTGATGCATTTTTTAGCTTTAGTTTTAGTTTCTGTTTGGAGATATTTTTTATTTTAAAGTGTTTAATATTAAAGATTTGTAGTTCTATTTTAGTGTCTCTTAAGTTTAGAAGTGTTTTTCTGCACAGTTCAAAGCTGAACACATGGAACTTTAGTTCGCTGGTATTTTTCTTCTCTTCATTTCAGAGCGAGTTATTCAGAGTTATTTGAAACCGAATTTAAAAACCACTCGTTAGAATTGGAATGAACTAATTCATGTGTTTATTAATTCTGTTTTAAGTAACAGATAAAAATAAAATCAGTTCCTGGTGACGTGCTCAGATGATGATTGATTCTTATTATTATTATTTGACAAGAGATTATTAGCTATAATATTAGCTATAAGATAAAGAATTTATTTATAATCTGTTTTTTTTTTTTTTTTCTCTTGACTCGTCCTCACCTCCAGCCTCAGGATTTGTCCTTCAGTTCGAGACAATCTTGCTCCTCTGTGCTCAGGATCGCACCAAGCTTTCTGGACAAAAATCAGTCGTACATCTCGGACAAGACAAACTTTTGGGTGACGAGCTTCCGAGAGGATTCGCCCATGATCGGCTACGACGTGGAGGCCTGGCGTCCGTTCCTTCCTGCTCTCACCATCGACCTCAGCACCAGCTCCAGGTCTCGTGCCAGCGTCATCATGAAAGCCGTGGACCTTTCCTCTAAAAAGACGTAGGACGGAGATTCGCTGCTAAACAGCCGCTCTGGAGGACCGATTTCTGTTTTTTTGGGTTTTTTTCTTTCTTCCTCATCTGTGAGAAGGGGCAATGACCTGGGATTTATCCTCTTTCACCCTGGTGCTATGTTCAGTGTGCATGAACCTTTATCTGAATGTAAGGCCATGCAAAGTTAAAAGCTAGAGGAGTCGCTGACCCATGTGTTTATTCAGCAATAAAATGAAGGGTGTAGTTACAGAGTTAGCTAACGTGAGCTAGCGAGGGTCATTTCAGAACCGTTTCTTTTTTAAGCGGGTCGTTTAACTCGAGTCGGCGCATCGTGTATGATGGCTAAGTAACGAGTTTATAAACCTGACAGGATTAGAAGATTTTATCAAGAGATAACAACAAATCCTACAAAACAACAGTTATGTGGTTTATTTTCTTCAAATAGTTATTTTAAGTTGACGATGAACTGATCAGTCTAATGTAACTGATCCCCAACACTAAAGTGTTTTTGTTTTTAATCTGTTAATGTGGGAAAACTAACAGAAGCTTTTTTTTTCTTTATTTCTTCATGTTTTTGAGCGGTTTAATTTTGCATGGCCTAAACCAAGACATACCTCAACAAACATGTACATTTTTCAACAAAAAATGTGTGGAATTACCTCAGAGACTGATCCACGGTTCGTTGCACTCACGCTATAGTATTATATAGGAGCACAAAGCTTATGTTAGACACCAGCTTCGTTCGATAGTACAAAGGACTGGCTGGTTGTTGAGCTAATGAACAGAAGACAGGCAGTTGTGCAAACCTCTGATTGGAAAGATTAGGATGAAACTTGTTCTTGTGTTTAATGTGAGTGTAAGCAGAAGCTCTACACACACACTGATAAAAACACTCTATAAAAAGCACAACCATTTCATCACACGGCACTAACAGACATACACAGAGCTAAATAAAAACGGGTACTCGTCATACACACACACACACTTTGGTGTGGACGCACCCCTAGTAGCAAAGCTGTGCTTGTGCGTCTCAGGCAGCGTGAACGCTATTAATACACGAATACAGACTCCAAGAATTGTAGAGAAGTTGCACAACAGCCAAACTAATGCTAATGCTAATAGGTGCCCAGGTCTAAAGTAGCTACTGTAAACTTTCACTTTACACCAAAACTAATAATAATTAATAAAAGAAAAGCAGAGAATGTATGGAGAGTTTGAGAAGTTTACACTACACATATCTACACAAAGTCTTTTTCGGCATGATAAAAAGGACGCGGGAACCTGAAACAAATTGCGGAGGCTGATTCAAAATCGCCGATGATAAATGATCGCTGCTGTAAGCCCCGCCCACTCCTCTCCATCTCACAGGCTCTCACGGTCTGCAGGTTTATATTGAAGTTTCTGATGTTTTTATCAACTTTAACAGGGTATGTTGACGTTAGCTCGACAGGCACGTGTTTAATTAACGTTAGTTAAATATAATGAACGCAGAAGCCACTGAAACATAAAAATGTTCTTTATTGTACTTCCTGCCTGGGTGGAGGGGGGGTGAGTCATGTCATGTGACAAAAACATCATATCATGATACTTGAACATATATATTTTTATGATACAAGATATATATATATATATACACACTGTCAGCAATACAGTAGTGTTGCATTAAATAAAAATAAACTATAAAAAGCTTTTATATCTACAAAAATAAATGAACTTGGGAGATCTGATTATTAATCTTTAAAAAAAAATGAAAAAATGTCTAAAAAGAAATGTAATATCTCAGAAAGTTGGATGAAGTTAAAAGCTGTATAATGTTTTAGCGGTGAGACGAGCTGCAGTCACAGACGTATCATCTGTTAGCTTGGGTGTCTGTATTTATATATGACACGAGAAGAGTGAAGTCCAGGCTGAAAGACGTTCATTTACGTTCACAGCATTTACCAGACTTCCTTATACAGAGCAAAATCATTTTTATGCCCCGGAGCAGTTAAGGGCCTTGTTCAGTTCAGTGGACCAAGTGTTAGTCCATCACCTTAACCACTGAGTGACCACATGGCTATCAGATGGTGTTCAGAGCCACCTTTCGGTTTCATTACTGCACACTCGAGTAGTCACAGTTTTCTGAATCCTTCAGTCATTGGATTTGTACTTTAGGGTTTAGAACTAGGAATGTTTTTGTAGATATTTTTATAATTTGGGTGAATGATTCATAAACAAAATAAAACCAGATCATTAATCTACAGAATGTGTAGGATGTCAAACTCAATTCAACAATCACAGCACTGCTCATTGGAATGGACACACACACACACACACACACACACACACACACGCGACTCTCCATACAGACAGGACCCTGAGCTCAGGATCAAACCAGATACCTAAGAGACATCATACCTGTATACCTGCTGTAAGCCCCGCCCACTCCCTTCCAGTTCACAAGCTCTCACGACGAAGTGTTTAACTTGTTGAAAGCAGTGTTTCTTCTCTCCTCACACCAGAGACGGTGTGACCATTCGTAATCTTGCCACATGAAAATTTTAGTTCACATCACGATATTTGAAGATATTTTTATGATACATTATACCAGGTTTATGATCTATAGGGTTGCTATCCTACGTTTGTGCTATAACAGGCTGGTATTTGAAGCTAATAATGATTCCCTTTACTCTGATTATACATGATGATACCACCACCAGGCTTCACTGTGGGGATCAGACTACATCACATTATTCCACGTGGTTGGATGTATTTATTTTTATTTTAGCCAGGATTAGATGATGATGATGATGATAATGATTGGGAGTAAAAAGGCTTCAGTCCTGCCGTCCTACTCTGTAACCCAGAGATATGAAGAACTTATATACGAAGCAACGAGTTCTTGTCACAAATGGCTGCAGTTCTTTTAAGAGTTGCTGTAGGACTCATGGTAGTGTTGGATTCAACCATTTAAGCTCAGTTTAATTTCCGGTTTTCAGTTTAGACGATAGAAAGTCCAGGGTTGTTTTTTTTTTCTCTTTAATTATACCCTGACTTCTGGTCTCCTGATGCTTCAGTCATCTTACTTCTGATGAAACTGATGATCATCCAGAAAGATTTACAGCAACATCCTCCCTCTCTGTCCAGATTTCTCCTGCTCTTCTCACCAACTTTAGACGAACCTCCTGGTCTTACGAACGTCCCTGCTGTGCCATATGACCTAATCTTGTTGATTATTGTTATACAGCTGGGCTTTATTTGGGGTTAAACAGTCACTTAATCTGTGTCAGGTGTACACTAATTAATATTCATCACCAGCTTGAATGTGATTGGTTGAGTCTCAACACAGTTATTAAAGAGTGCACATACTTATGTATGCTTCTGTTGGGAGGTTTTTTCTCACTAATTTTTAGTTTTTTTTTTGTTTGTCATTTATTTTTATATAAAGAAATTTCACAATAAAGGTAGAAAAAGTTCTCCTGTGGTTTATCTTGTCCCACATACAAAAAAAAATACTTTATATATCCACTGTAAAAGGAAACTATGAAAAGCTGAACTATGAAATATCGACTGAAACATTCAATCGTTTTAGTAAAGTTTCAGTACGAAAATTTACCATCGATCCAACAGCTCCCAAAGTCTGTAATCGCTACAACTCAGAAAAATTTAGAAGCTGTCTTTTTCTATTGGTACCAAAAGAAATACATGGCACAGGCCACGCCTACAAGTGAGAAAGTTAGCCGTCGCTATATATCTATTAGCATAAACATGCAGAGAGACAGCTACAGTATAGCACCGTGTCTTTCTGCAACTTGGGACTTGAAGCTTGATTTATGTTAAACACCATGTTGATTTGAGCTGAGGCGCTAAAAACAGAAACACTTACAGTGATGTCATACATTGGCAAATACCTTTCACGTAAATCTCGTCTACATCCAATGCTTATGAACCCTATCTGTAATTAAGGCTAATAATTCATGGCCGGTATTCATAAAGACTGTAATAATGATTTCAGAGCACTTTAGAGTGCTTCAGGAGTGATTCAGGATCATTCTCAGAGCAACAAGGAAAATACAACAATTTTGTCTTAGAGAGGAGGCGGGGCTGAACCTGTTACTAGGTAACGCATTCTTCTGAAGATCGTGATTGGTTGTCCGATAAAAAAAAAGAAACGCTTTTAAAATCTGCTCTATTTTAAACTTTCGCTTCGTCTCTATGTTAAGATATTTGAGACTAGATCATGTAGGGATTAAGTTTGTGACCGATCATTTTATTCAAATTCAAACCTACACGTTATGACGTAGTGAAATGTGTTTTACGACTGTTTCTTATAGTGCGAAGTAAATACGACATAAAAATAAAAAATGTAGGATAAATAAAGAGAAAAATCTATAAATCTATGAATCTGGATATAACAGATACAATAAGGATGAATAAAAAAGTGAGAATAAAAACAGATCTGTACAATTTGCAGTGAATGGGATGGAACACAGATGAGTGTTCTATATAATTTAGATCTATTGTGTGTACATGATAACGTGCAAAGTTTAGTAATGTAAGTGACCAGTGTGAAAAGAGTTCCAAAGTGATGTGTTCAGTGTGTGGTGTGCAAAAGGGTTCGTCTGTGTCGTGTGTGAGTTTGAGTCCATAGAGACCTGGTTCTAGGTGTACTATTGGTTGAGGGCTCGGATGGCCTGTGAGAAGAAGCTCCTAATCATTCTCTCTGTGTTTGCCTTCAGAGACCGGAAATGATTTACTGACTGCAACAGAAAAAAGAGTCGATTGTTGAGATATCTGAGGTCCTTCACGATCTTCCTGGCTTTGGTCCAGCACCGCTTGCTATATAGACTCCAGGTCGGGGAACTCAGTGTAAGATGTCGACCATAAGTTGTGAGTTAGTTAGAGAGTTTGACTCCTAACCCTAAGGTTGTGGGTTCGAGTCTCGGGCCAGCAATACCACGACTGAGGTGAGCAAGGCACCGAACTCCCCCAACTGCACCCTGGGTGCCGCAGCATAAATGGCTTCCCAGTGCTCCGGGTGTGTGTTCACGGTGTGTGTGTGTTCAGTGCTGTGTGTGTGTGCACTTTGGATGGGTTAAATGCAGAGAACGAATTCTGAGTGGGTCACCGTACTTAGCCGTATGTCACGTCACTTCTTATAGATGGTATGTTCGGCTGACCGCACCACTCTGTGGACAGTTTGTCTGTCCTGCTTGGTGCTGTCCCCAAGCCAGGCTGTGATGCTTCCCATCATGACGCTCTCAATGGTGCAAGTGTAGAAAGCTCTTAGCACCTTTGGGGGCAGTTTAAAGTCCTTTAAACGTCTGAGGTGGAAGAGACTCTGCCGAGACTTCTTTACCACAGTGTTGATGTGACAGGACCATGACAGATCCTGCGAGATGTGAACACCAAGGTACCGGAAACTGTTCACTCTCTCCACTGGGGTCCTGTTGATCGTTAGAGGTTGGTATTTAATCTCCTGCTTTGTTTTGCTGGTGTTGAGAAGATTATTTGTTTGGCATTATGTCTCCAGGCTCTTAATCTCCTGTAGGTAGGCCATCTCGTCGTTATTGGAGATGAGGCCAACCACAACAAACTTGATGTTGGTGGAGCTGGTAGTGGCCACACAGTCATAAGTGTACAGTGAGTACAGCAGTGGGCTCAGTACACAACCTTGGGGGGCTCCATTGCTGAGGATGACAGGGTTTCTCTCTTCTTCTTCATCACATGTAATGATACCCTAGAGGGCATTTCATCGCTGTTTCCCTTCGGGCACCTCGTACATTGTCTCCACTCTAACGACAACCTACAAGGCACATTCTTGCATTCATCTACTATAGGGGCACCTTAGAGGGCACTTTCACTTACATTTTAATAAAATAATTTCTCTAGGATCACCCAAGAGGGCCAGACATCATATTTTATCTGCCAGAAGGGAACCCTAGTGGGCACATTATGGCATTTTATTCAATTCAATTCAAGTTTATTTGTATAACACTTTTTACAATTGACGTCGTCTCAAAGCAGCTTTACAGAACATAAACATAGAACAAAGGGTTAATATAAAGAATAATATAAAGATTAATATAATACAAAATACAAGATTAATATTAGATATATTTAAATGTGTTTGTATTTATCCCCAATGATCAAATCTGAGGTGACTCAGGTGACTGTGGGGAGGAAAAACTCCCTTAGATGGTAAAGGAAGGAACCTTGAGAGGAACCAGACTCAAAGGGGAACCTCATCCTCATCTGGGTGACACTGGGGGTGTGATTATAAATATACAGTCTGATAAATGTTGTGTTGATGAGGAGATTGTTGTCCTCATATAGGTGACCTATGATCTATTTACCTATGCAGAGGTAGCCTAGAGGGCACTTTAAACTACTTTAGGGGCATCATAGACAGTGCTTTATTACATTTAGTCCACTGTAGAGGCTCCCTAGAGGACATAATCTCATTTTATCTAGTATAAAGTCACACTGGAGAAAAAAAGTTAGAATACGCTGCTTTGTTCACGTCAATTTTATAATTATACACAGAAAAGCTACGAGGCACAATAACAGTCCATTTAAAAAGCAACTTATAAAAAAATTTTTTATTGTAGT
>NC_083465.1:30139854-30152354 GCF_030014155.1 Tachysurus vachellii
TTCAGTTCATTCTTACTGCACCAGAATCTAATGTTTACACACACTTCATTTTGATTGATCTGGAATTCTGGACTCTAATTGGTTAGAAGGTGCTGATTAATTCTCTATAACAGCAGCCGGATTGTATTGACATTAATGATCTCGTTACCGATGATGATTGATGATGATTGATGTTTCTGCTCATCTCTCTCTTTAGTGTCAGATAAAGGAGTGTGTATGGGTCTGTTAGAGCAGAACAAATGGTGTGTTTAAATAATCCAGGTATGAAATAAGCCCCGCCCACAGCACCGTGTTATGCGTATAACTAACACACACACACACACACACACACACACACACACACACACACATATATATATATATATATATATATATATACACAGTGTCGCTTGAAAGTTAGTGAACCCTTTAGAAACGTCTAGATTTCTGCATAAATGTGACCCAAAACATCATCAGAATTTCTCTCAAGTCCTAAAAGTAGACTTTTTTTAATCAGGAAAATGTTCTAATATAATATATCTGTGAGTGGCAAAAGTATGTGAACCTTTAGGATTAGTGTTAACTTTCAAGGTCAAATTCGAGTCCATCTGATTTCAGTAAAAGAGACAACCAGGTCTCCATGAGGGTCCTGTTTTATTAAAGAACTGAGACATGTTAAAGTCTGATGTCCATGACGTGTGTTTGTGGATCATTGTAAAAACAGTGGAGATTACTGAGGACTTCAGATAAAGTTATTGTTGCTCATCAGGCTAGAAAATGTTCTCTATAGAGTCTGGACTTCACCATATAAACTATAACTGTAAAGATTCAGTTTAAATGATTTTATTTATATTAAACTAGAACTAATGGATCTGAACTTAAACCTAACTCTAATGTTCTACTAACAGACACACTCACAGACACACACAGACACAGTCACAGACGCACACAGACACAGTCACAGACGCACAGACACACAGAGACAGACACACAGAGACAGACACACAGAGACAGACACACAGAGACAGACACACAGAGACAGACACACAGAGACAGACACACAGAGACAGACACACACACACAGTCACACTCGCACAGAGACACACACAGTCACACATACACACACACACATACACACACACACACACACTCGCACAGACACACAGACACACTCGCACAGACACACATACACACACAGTCACAGACACACATACACACACAGTCACACATACACAGAGACACACACAGTCACACATACACACACACAGACACACACACACAGAGACACACACAGTCACACATACACACACACACACACACACACACAGAGACACACACAGTCACACATACACACACACAGACACACACACACAGAGACACACAGTCACACATACACATACACACACAGAGACACACAGTCACACATACACATACACAGACACACACACACAGACACACTCGCACAGACACACACAGTCACAGACACACATACACACACAGTCACACATACACACACACACACACACAGAGACACACACAGTCACACATACACACACACACACAGAGACACACACAGTCACACATACACATACACAGACACACACACACAGACACACACGCACAGACACACACGCACAGACACACACACACACTTGTTTACAGGAAGTGCTTTAGCTGCCTGTTTCCTTTAAAGTTTATGACACAAACAGGAAATCACGTTATACCTTTTCTCCACTTTAACCAATTAACTTTATTCGACGAAATTATATCTAATGTTATTTTACATAATGTTAATTTATATCATGTTATTTTATATAATATTTTATATAATTTCTCCACACTGTAAACACGAATAACTTTTAAACAAACTTGTTGTCTTTTAACAGAATGTATTTATGACTTATTATTCATGATTACTGTTTTATACAAAAAAAAACATAAAAGACAAATATTAAAAACTACAGCTTTATATATAAATGCTGTTAAAGTTAAAGGGACAATAACGGGTGTTATCTGTTCCCTACACTTCCGCTCTTCTGCGCTACGATTGGCTGCAACACTCACCGTTACAAGCAATCCACCAATCATCGGCAGGCATGATGGAGTGGAGGCGGGATCACCCGGAATACAGGTAGAATAAAAACATTCGCCAAACGCACCGGTAATGAGTTGTTACTGTGATACTTACTGTCGCTGTACTTGTTGTGTGGAGATTCACATTTACGGCATGATGTTACCTAGGTAACCGTGCGTGGAGAAAAAATAAAGTCGTTTAAAATGCTTAAAATTCGCGCTTTGAGACGAACAAAAACTTTGCACGGAACTTCTCGCTAGTTTATCACACTAGCTACAATCGTCTTCTGCTAACGTTTTTCTTCTGGCACGTTAAAAACTAGTCAAAAGTCACTACTGCCCCCCAGCGGACTGGAGTGAAGGCGTTTCTGCCTTTATTAAACAAAATACATCATTTAAAATTTACACATCTATTTTAAATTAGATGAAAATAAATAAATAAAAATCAGAATTTTTATACGTGATGTTAAATGTAACACACTTATAATCAGGTTTTAATGGCTTTGTTGTGCAGACAAAATGTTTTATGAGCGAAGAGCTGAATGATGGAGAAAAAACTTTGTGTTGCTTATAAATGTTCACTAAATGTTTATATAATTGTTAAATGTTAATGATATTTAATAATAACGTATTTGTATAAATAAAAGAATGAGTTAATAAAAAGCTGAAATATGACCCCTGAGATGACAATAATCACCCCTGAGATGACATTAATGACCCCTGAGATGACATTAATCACCCCTGAGATGACATTAATGACCCCTGAGATGACATTAATGACCCGGGATGACAATAATCACCCCTGAGATGACATTAATGACCCCTGAGATGACATTAATCACCCCTGAGATGACATTAATCACCCCTGAGATGACATTAATGACCCCTGAGATGACATTAATGACCCGAGATGACAATATTCACCCGAGATGACATTAATCACCCCTGAGATGACATTAATCACCCCTGAGATGACATTAATGACCCCTGAGATGACATTAATCACCCGAGATGACAATATTCACCCGAGATGACATTAATCACCCCTGAGATGACATTAATCACCCCTGAGATGACATTAATGACCCGAGATGACAATATTCACCCGAGATGACATTAATCACCCCTGAGATGACATTAATCACCCCTGAGATGACATTAATGACCCCTGAGATGACATTAATCACCCGAGATGACAATATTCACCCGAGATGACATTAATCACCCCTGAGATGACATTAATCACCCCTGAGATGACAATAATCACCCCTGAGATGACAATAATCACCCCTGAGATGACATTAATGACCCCTGAGATGACATTAATCACCCCTGAGATGACATTAATGACCCCTGAGATGACATTAATGACCCGAGATGACAATATTCACCCGAGATGACATTAATCACCCCTGAGATGACATTAATCACCCCTGAGATGACATTAATGACCCCTGAGATGACATTAATCACCCGAGATGACAATAATCACCCCTGAGATGACATTAATGACCCCTGAGATAACATTAATGACCCGAGATGACAATAATCACCCCTGAGATGACATTAATGACCCCTGAGATGACATTAATGACCCGAGATGACATTAATCACCCCTGAGATGACATTAATGACCCGATATGACAATAATCACCCCTGAGATGACAATAATGACCCCTGAGATGACATTAATGACCCGAGATGACAATAATCACCCCTCAGATGACATTAATGACCCCTGAGATGACATTAATGACCCGAGATGAAATTAATCACCCCTGAGATGACATTAATGACCCGAGATGACAATAATGACCCCTGAGATGACATCAAGGACCCGAGATGACAATAATCACCCCTGAAATGACAATAATGACCCCTGAGATGACATTAATGACCTGAGATGACAATAATCACCCCTGAGATGACATTAATCACCCCTGAAATGACAATGATGACCCCTGAGATGACATTAATCACCCCTGAGATGACATTAATGACCTGAGATGACATTAATCACCACTGAGATAACATTAATGACCCCTGAGATGACATTAATCACCCCTGAAATAACATTAATGACCTCTGAGATGACATTAATAGCCCCTGAGATGACAATAATGACCCGAGATGATATTGATCGCCCCTGAGATGACATTAATCACCCCTGAGATGACATTAATGACCCCTGAGATGACATTAATCACCCCTGAGATGACATTAATGACCCCTGAGATGACATTAATCACCCCTGAGATGACATTAATGACCCCTGAGATGTCATTAATCACACCTGAGATGACAATAATCACCTTCTGATAATAATGATAAGACAAAAGTTTTGGTTACTGGAAGTAAAACTCAAAGAAAAGATGTTATTGTTTATTTAGAATTCCTAAACACACACACACACACACACACACACACACACACAGACAGACTGTGACGCAAACATACAGTGTAATCTCATCTTTGTGATATCTCTGAGGTCTGGAGGTTACTGATTACTGCAGTGTAGAAATGTTCGTCTGTCTTTTGGAGTTTTCTTGTTTAATAAAAAAAATCATTTGATTTTCTCCAGCTCTGAAAATTTCTCATCCCAAAAACCCGAACAAAAAATCATTAAAACCACAAACATCTGAAATTCTCTGCATAATTAACACATTTAATGGAGCTAATCTTTTATTTAATAGATTTTATTTCTTATATCTTTTGGTAATCTTCTAATTTCTTTATTATTATTATTATTATTATTATTATTATTATTATTATTATTATTATTATTATTATTATTATTATGTTGAAATATATTAATAGTATTGTGCTTGTTATTGCCTTATTTGGCCGCCAGAGGGCAGAAACGAACTTTTCTCATTTTCAGGATATTGCCCCAAATAATGTCATGTAATATCAGCGCTATTTATTTTTTAATGCCCAAGATTTCATTAAACCTAATTAACCTCGATGTATGAACGCACCTCAGTGTTTACTGAACTTCCATATAGCTTAATATGATTAACATTAGCCAACTTAGCTAGCAGGCTAGTTACTGGCTAGTAAAGTAAAAGTAGAAGAAACTGAATTTAGAGCTTTGACATCAAATCATTTTGCACAATGACAACATATATTGGGACATTGACAGAGATACATATAGAAGATAAGAATACACATTCACGAGGAATATATTTTACATTTTGGGGCATTTTGAATAAAGAATAAAGTTTTGCATAACAGGTTGTCTTGTCCAGTCCCACCACATGTACACTGGATCCCTCCACAATGCTCCATCTTTCTTTAAAGACCTTCTTTCATCATTTCCATCATAAATAACTCCATAAGACCTGGTCGTGTACCAACTGCCTTCAAGAAAGCAAGACGTCTAAAATATCATGAATTACTGATTGATATCACTTCTTTTTTCAAAAATCATTGGCCACACTGTTAGTCAGGTCCCTCTTTCCTACGCATAACAACCTCCAACATCCCTACCAGTGTGGCAAACTCCACTATACCTGTCGAATGTACATAACTTTTCATCTTTTTGCTTTTAATCTTTCTTCCATCATTTAAAGAAAAAAGACATCAAGGCCAAACAAGATCGAAACTTACAAAGCAAGATAAAAATACCAACATATGAAATCATTTGCACGAAATTGAAAAGAAGATTTTATGTATTACAATATATTAAAAAATAAATATTTCTAAATTTTAAAATAAATAACACAATCAAATTGCACATGACCACAAACTTTAATGATTCCTTTAGTGCCATAAATCAATGAGTAGATAAAATTCACTTTATGTTTTTGTTTTGTTCATGAAACCAGTAATGAAACAGAATTAAAGAATAAACTGCTAGAATTAAAGCTGCACTCACAATTTATTTATGTGTTTGTTCTTTACAAAGATTTTTTAGTTTCAGTGTCCGGCTCTTAGTTGATAGGAGCACAACCTGTTGTAGCCTTCTGTAGCTCAGGCACCTAAAGCTTCGATGTTTTGTATATTCAGAGACGCTTTTCCGCTCAGTGATTATCACTATAGTTACCATAGACTTCCTGTAAGCTTAAAGCAATTGGACACGATTCAACCTGCAGAACTGGATTTGGTGAGTTCTTGAAGTTTTTTAATCCCAGGAGATCAACAGTTTCTGAAAACTGAAACAGTCATGCTGTATATTTCATGCATTGCGCTGATGCCATTTTTTTGCGTATTGGATACTGGTGAGAATATATAATGTGGCATTGACTTGCTAACATAAAAAAAAACATGCTGAGAAAATGGAAAAACCTTCAGGAGAAGACAAGAAGGACATTTGTACTGGAGATGCTGCGAGAGATTTTAACCTACTGTAACACCTCATGACAAATCCTCATGGATTCCTGTTTATACTGTGGTTCACCTTCTTTAGTGTTAAGGTCTGAGTACAGTAGCGTAGAATAGAGTGGAGTAGAATAGAGTAGAGTAGAGTAGATCAGATTAGACTAAAGTAGGGAATAGAGAAGATTAAAGTAGAGTAGAATAGAGCAGAGCAGAATAGAGTACAGTGGAGCAGAGTAGAGTAGAATAGAGTGGAGTAGAATAGATTAAACTAGAGCAGAGCACAGTAGAGTAGAGTAGAATAAAGTAGAATACAGTAGAATAGAGTACAGTAGAGTAGCGTACAGGACAGTAAAGTAGAGTAGAGTAAAATAGAGCAGAGTAGAATAGACTACAGTAGGATAGAGTACAGTAGAATAGACTACAGTAGAAATAGAGTACGGTAGAATAGACTACAGTAGAAAGAGTACGGTAGAATAGAGTACAGTAGAATAGAGTACAGTAGAATAGAGTACGGTAGAATAGAGTACAGTAGAATAGAGTACGGTAGAATAGAGTACTGTAGAAATACAGCACAGAAGAATAGAGCAGAGTAGAATAGAGTACAGTAGAGTAGCGTACAGTAGAGAAACGTACAGGGCAGTAAAATAGAGCAGAGTAGAATAGAGTGCAGTAGAATAGAGTACAGTAGAATAGAGTACAGTAAAATAGAGCAGACTAGAATAGAGTACAGTAGAAATAGAATACAGTAGAACAGAGTACAGTAGAATAGAGCAGAGTAGGATAGAGTACAGTAGAATAGAGCAGAATAGAATACAGTAGAAATAGAGTACAGTAGAATAGAGTACAGTAGAATAGAGTACAGTAGAATAGAGTACAGTAGAATAGAGTACAGTAGAATAGAGCACAGTAGAATAGAGCAGAGTAGAATAGAGTACTGTAGAATAGAGTACGGTAGAAATAGAATACAGTAGAAATAGAGTACAGTAGAAATAGAATACAGTAGAAATAGAGTACAGTAGAAATAGAATACAGTAGAAATAGAGAACTGTAGAAATAGAGTACAGTAGAATAGAGTACAGTAGAATAGAGTACAGTAGAAATAGAGTACAGTAGAATAGAGCAGTCACTTTAACTTTTAACCTCCACATTGAAATTAAATACACAGATCATAAACAGTTGCACTTGTTAGTTGCTTCTTCTTCATTGCAGCTTCTCATCATCACCTGGAACAGAACACATCTTACAACAAAGCCTTTACACTGGAGAACAAACAGGAAAGAGATCAGCTTTCATACTGATCTTACCCCAGGTTGCTGTTGTTCTGAACCCTGTTTTTACCCCTGGGGTAGAGGGACATTTTACACATGTAATTTTGAAGTGAGGTGACAGAAGCCCAGCTTGTTCCCAGGGTTATAAAGCTTATAGAGTTAACTGTACACCACGGTGTTAAATGTGTACACTGTGAAACGATGCAGTGTTAGAATGTGACGACTAGTTGCTTAGCAACAGACACCCTAGCAGAAAGTGGACAGCGTGTGAAAATGTCGTCACATGTCTTGTACAGTCACAGAAACTCTGCATTGTGTGTAAACTGCAAGTAAAAAGTTTACCTTTAATTTTACTTTAGTCTAAAACGACTCAGGAGGATTTCCATGGTGACGTGTTTTTCTCACCGATGAGCCGTTATTTAAAGCTCTGGGTTTATCCAATCAGCAGAGGTGGGAGTAAGTCACACGTGCAAGTCACAAGTAAGTCTCAAGTCTTAACCTCCAAGTCTCAAGCAAGTCCGAATCAATTTTTGTGAGAGTCAAGTCAAGTCAAGTCACTGCTTTATGTCAAGCAATTAAAGTCAAGTTCGTAGCTTGAGTCAAGCAAGTCACTGGCAAGTCATACAGATGTTTGATGATTTAACTAAATGTATATATTAAACAAAGTTAAATCTACAGTATTTATGGTATTTACAGTATTTAAAACTCTATGTTTATTTGCAACAAAAAAGTTGCAAGAGTTGTGAATACAATAAAAATCTAAAAATGAATAAAAATCAAAACTACAAAGAATAAGATGTAAATGTAACTGAAATAAGGCCAAAATAAAAGCATGAAAAGTTTCAATTTGCCTCAAACATGGCAGAAGACCATGGAAAAGTATATATATATAAAAAGGTACAATGGTTTCTATGCAACCGAATGGCATTTTTTGAACAGGCTTTCGCTTTTAATGGGACATGAACACATCCTTAAATTAGATCCTTCCTTTTTAACAACAGAATAACAACAAAAATCAATCACGTCAACCAAAAAACGTAAATTATTGAATCACACAAACCTTGAAGTGAATTAACTATTGGAGAGATGATTGGAGTGAGTGTAATTTATTAATATTAAAGGGACAGTTCACCTAAAAATGAAAATTCTGTCATCATTTTCTCACCCTCATGATGTTACAAACCTGTATAAATGTCTTTGTTTTGATGAACACACATGTAGATATTTTGAGGACTGTTTATAACCAAACCATTCATGAGCCCCATTCACTTCTATAGTGGGGAAAAAATAATACTATAGAAGTGAATGGGGCTCATGAATGGTTTGGTTACAAACATTCCTTAAAATATCTTCCTCCGTGTTCATCAGAACAAAGAAATTTATACAGGTTTGTAACATCATGAGGGTGAGAAAATGATGAAAGAATTGTAATTTTTGGGTGAACTGTCCCTTTAAATTGAATGTGTGTGCGTGTGCATGCGAGACAAGAATATGGCTGTGCTTGCAACTCTGAGGTTTTTTATTTTTATATTTATATTTAGGGTTTTTATATATATATGTGTGTCTGCATCCCCATAAACGATCCATACGCTTTTCACTCAAAGCCTAACACCGAAGACCAATTATAAGTACTATTGCAAAAAAGCTGACATTTCCACATAAACAGTGACCAACCATTTACACTACATTACACTTGCAAAAAATTTAATTTGCTAGAACTTTGTCACTCCATTGTGATCGATACACGTTCAACAGGTGCACTTGCAGGGATGGCCATAACTCTTACTGCTACCTTGAACAAAGAGGGGAGGGTGTCTGTTCACAGCCCAAAACTGCAGGGAGTCCTGTCCATCACAAATGTCCAAATAGTGGTTAAACCGAATAAGGGGACTGGATCCCCAAAATCCCGGTACCCGAAATAATTTTTGGTGTAGCACCTTCCATGTTTCGTCACGACTGTTAAGGTTTATTAGTTAGTTCGCGCTCTCTCTCTGCTTGCCTGCTGCGTCACGTGGTTATATTACGCTTATTGCGTGCGTTCAAAAACAGATTTAAAAAACAAACAAACAAAAAAAACAAGTTATTTCGAGTCATTTAACTCAAGTCACAAGCAAGTCTCAAGTCATGAATGTCAAGTCAAAGTCAAGTCGAGTCTTTTTTTAATATTTGTCAAGCAAGTCTCAAGTCTCAAATTTGCGACTTAAGTCTGACTCGAATCAAGTCATATGACTCGAGTCCCCCATCTCTGCCAATCAGGGTTTTCAATATGCAAATATGCAAATCAGTAAAAGGTTTCTGCAGGGTTTAGGAGCGTTCAGTGTGTAACAGGGTCAGATTCTGAAGAGTCAGGATTTAGTGTTAAACCAGGAAATAAGGAGCAGTGTGAAATCTCCAGCTACACAAACCCAGGATTCTGTTCACAATCACACAGGGACAGAGTTCACATGTGAGACATCGTAAAGAAGATCAAAGTCCCAGTGTTATGTAGATTGGTGTAAAAATGTGTGTGTGTGTGTGTGTGTGTGTGTGTGTGTGTTTGTGTGTGTGTCACATATGAAAGCAGTTTTTTTTCTTCCTGTAATTTGGACCTGTGACTAAAACAGACACTGAATTAAGTCTTTAATCTGAGATTTAACCTGATATCAAATCACAGGCTTTAAGATTCAGATCCGAGTCTATAAACGTTGTTGTTCAACTGACACGACTTTTTAAGTCACTGGCTTAAGAATGAACCATTGTGTAATCAGAAGTGGGCGTTACTTAACACACTGTAAACAACAACAACAACAACAACAACAACAATGACAACGACAAGGACAAGGACAGATCCCTTCCTGTATTTATTACATTATAACACACTTAAAGCTGCTCATCAGACACCACCTGCTTCCCGATTGGCTGTTATTGTTTTGATTGACAGGACTGAGAGTAAAGCCCCTCCCACAATTACAGTCGTCAGTTATAATTAGGTTTTTTGATTCATTACAAATAGAAGTTAAGATTCGAATAATCAGTGATGTCTTAAGAATAAAGAGAGTGTGGTGAAGAACGGACGGTTCGAGACGCTCTAACGCACGTGACAACATGAACAAAGTTGTGTGAGAGGAATAAAACATGTGACCAGTCCATTACTGTCAACTGCTATCAAATGAACTTTAAGCTACAATGCTAATGCTAATCCCACTCCTACGATGCTAAAGCTAACAAACCCTGTCCGTCCACGAGTGTTTTAAAGTGTCTTAATACTATTGACAAATATGAATGAATATATGAATATCAATTTAGCAAATAGTCTCATATTTAAGAAAATATTACTTTACATTTGAACAAGTTTCAGGCCTCCGATTAGAAAAAAGTGGCCTCTAGTGCAAAAAAAAAAAACGAACAAAAAATGTTTAAATAAATGTTAAAAAATCGTATCACAGCAGCGACAGAGTGAAGTCTCTGCATCCCTGGAACCAGGAATGAAACCCAACACACACACACACACACACACACACACATACACACACACACACACACAAACACACACAAACACACACAGACACTCACACACACACACACACACACACAAACACACACACACACACTCACACACACACATAAACACACACAAACACACACACACAGACACTCACACACACACACACACACACTCACACACACTCACACACACACACACACACACTCACACACACACACAAACACTCACACACACACACACACAAACACACACACAAACACACACACACAGACACTCACACACACAAACACACACACACACACACACACACAGACACTCACACACACACACACTCACACACACACACACACACACACTCACACAAACACACACACACAGACACTCACACACACATATGCAGCTCTCTCTCACACACAGACAGACACACAAACACACTCACATACAGACACACACAGACACACACACGCAGCTCTCACACACACACAAACACACATGCAGCTCTCTCACACACACAGCTCTCACACACATACACACACTGACCCACACACAGACACACAAACGCAGCTCTCACACACACACACACACACACACACACACACACACACACACACACACACACACACACACATACTCAAAATCATACAGTGATAAGTGTAGGCAGCTAAACATCCCAATAAGGGTATAAATAAACATGTAAAGAAGAATGTAAATAAACATCTAAATAAATGTATAAATAAAAATGTAAATAAACATCTAAATAAATGTATAAATAAATGTGTAAACAAAAATGTAAATAAACATCTAAATAAATGTATAAATAAACGTGTAAACTAACAAACAAATGTATGAAAAAAATGTCTAAACAAAAACGTAAACAAATGTGTAAACTTATAAAGAAAAGTGTTGATAAACATGTAAACAAAAACATAAACAAATGTAGAATGAAATGTATAAATAAATGTATAAACAAACATGTAAACAAATGTGTAAACAAACATGTAAATAAAGGTGTAAATGATGAGGGATGGCGAAGCACCTCCTGAGAACTCAGCTGTATTTTTTCTGCCTCTAACACAGTAACTCTTCAGGCCGTGAGATTAAATGTCAGATAGAAACTTTAATGAAACAGTAAATTTGTTAAGTGATGTACAGTCACACACGTTACACACTTTGCCTCGTCTGGGATTTCAACTGAAACAGGAAAAAAAAAGTCAACAGTCCTCATGATTTTTTTAAACCCTAAATGAATCCTTTAATTTCAGAATAAGTTTGTTTTCTTTTATAGTAAGTCAATCTAAGTACTATCTCTTTCTTTTTTTTTTTAATAAGCAATATGAAAAGTATGACTCCAGTTCTTATTACTTTATCGACAGAGC
>NC_083465.1:30154854-30172354 GCF_030014155.1 Tachysurus vachellii
ATAGACAGAGAGACAGAGACATACAGACAGTGACAGACAAACAAGCAGACAGACAGACAGACAGAGACAGACAGACAGAAAGAGAGAGCGATAGACAGAGACATAGAGAGATAGAAAGAACAAAGTTGATCAAAACATTCTTTTCCATGTCACTATTTGGAGGTGCATCTCTGCTACACAAGGATTTACAACTGTTAAAAACCTTCACTATTTGCAAGTAATCCCTCAAATAATTGTAACTTATTTTCTCAAAGTATCCGTAATCTGATTACTGTCTATTCCTCTTTTTAAGAGCTGTAATGGATTAGAGTTTCTTATGTTTATGACATAATCCTTTTATAAGCAGTTATAAGACTTGAGTCCTGCTGACACCCCACACTGAGGTCAGATACAAGCGCTCATTAAAGAGTGACCTGAAAAAATCCTTTCCTGTCATAACTGTTACATCACGATGAACCATCAGTTTATTATCAAGTTTATTATTTTCAGAGAATTTAGAAAGAGAGAGAGAGAGAGAGAGAGAGAGAGAGAGAGAGAGAGAGAGAGAGAGAGAGAGAACACATTAAAATCCTATCCAGAAAACAAAAAGTAGCAATGGCTTTGTAGTTGTGGAATAAAAGTTTCCATCAGCCTTCATCTGATTCTTAAAATTATTAATTACTGTATTTATGTCAGTTACCAAAAGTTATCCACTATGTAGCATGCCCTGCTGATTATGCTCTTAAAGCACTTAGCAGCTAGAACAATAGCTAGCATGACTACTTTCCTTATCTGTTGTTAAATCCTAAATTGTGTACTTTCAAACTGAATACTAAATGTATTATTTTCACTTAATGTTCAGATTGCTAGCAAGAAATTTTAGACATAGCGATGAGGAGACCTGAGGCATGAATCACCATTTATGCTAAAAGAATAAGAACCAATCCCCCACACACAAATTGTTTTATACCACACTATATATTACACTGCCTCAAAATAATGCACCTCGTACTACTAATGTGTGGTCTTAGCTATCTAGCTAAAATTTAGGTAGCTAGCTATAATAAGATTTGTCAGCTACAACTAAGTGGCAGTTATAACAAATGACCACAATATGGTTACACCCCTAATTGATTTTCATTGCAGGTAGTGTTTAGCATGGTGCTATGACTCATCATACTTTCTACTTTTAACTGTGAAAACAAATTCTGTGACTTATAAACACTTAGCTAGCTGGTTAGCTACTACCACATTGTGGAATTTTAAACAAGGCCTTGTTGACTTCCTTTCTCCGTTACCTGTGAGAAAATACCTGTCAACATATTAAGGATGCTTGGAAGATACATAACTCCTTTAAACCCCCCTTAGAGCAGAACTTATACACCCTGCATTGACATGATTTTATTTTTGGAAACAACAAAACCAGTGAATTTGACATTTGTAATAAATTAATACCAGATCAATAAGATGTAACACTTTCAAAATTTAGTATTTTGATTTGCTCACTGCGAACTGGATTTTATTATTTCATGACAGCTTATGTACATTCAGTGTCTAATGGACAAGCTAGATATCTAGCAATAAAGCTAGCTAAGTGGTACATTTGCTAATTATCCAGTCAGAACAACAGCTAGTTATGTGTACCCAGCTAATGTGTTCAAGGTTTAAAATGATCAAGGTTTCTCCAACTCAAAAGTTCAATTCCCAATGGACCACAAGTGGACATTGAAGTGATGACAAATCTTATGAATCAAGTTGAGAAGCTGATATTCATAAACAAGAAACACAAATCTCATCCTAAACAGTTCTATGAACAGTATTACATATGAACGGTAATGTTACTGATGGTAAGTCATCTTTACCAGTTGTAGCTCAAAAATATAAAAACCCTCATTCTTACCGTGGTGAGTTAAATCCACTGTCTACGGTCACACTGCTGCTGTCCATACTGTCCAGGCGTGCTGAGTGCGCAGACTTCTGGCTGTTGGTGTTCTCATTCTCCTTGGGGCTCAGCAGAGTCAGGTTATTATCAAATTTCCTTTGTAGATCCCGTTCCTTTTCTCGCTCCAGCAGCCACTGCATAGTCCCACCCCCAACCCCACCCCCAACACTGACTCCACCACCACCACCACTCTCTCCTCCCCCGGTCCTAACCTTTCCCTCTGGTGGAGCCGTCTCTTTATGAGAGGCTTCCTCCACCTCCTCGTCGTCGTCATCCGACACGTTGTAGTAGTCAAAGGTGGCTTCTGATGTAGACGGGATTCCCTGTTCTGGACCGGTAGGTGCTGGGGCGGATGCAGGTGAAGGGCCAGAGATAGGTGGAGGCTGGGGTTCTAAAGTATCAAGCACCTCAGATGATTTCATGTGCGGCGTCTTTCGCAATGTGCCTGACTTCGAGTAGCCAGTGTCAACGTAGCTCATTGTCAAGATGCTGTGTGGTGGTTTGAACAAAGTGTCTTTGCTGAAAATCTCTTTCCTCTTATCCACCATCACACCACTGCCACCACCACCTCCTCCCCCAGGGTCAGCATTGTGTTGCTGATGCTGTATTAAACGCCCACTAGAATTGGGCTCTGGAGTCTGGCTTGGTGTGGGTTTACCAGAGCCATTGTGTCCCTTGGAGGCAGAGGCATCCTCTTTGTACTCCATGGGATGAGGGGAAGTGAGGTGCGGTGTCTGGCGATCAGCCGGAGATCCCTTGCAGATTCCGTCTGATGCCGTTAAAGTGTCGTGGTCAGATTTGCCCAGTGGTAACGGGGCTGTTAGGATTGTTTCATTCGACGTATTGCACTGGAAGTAGTCATCGGCCAGAGGCTTGGGCGACAATGCCTTCATGTCACTGTAAGCTGGCAGGCTGTCCCTGCTCTTGTTTCGCTCCAAAGGAGTGTCAAGGCTCATCTTGCCCATATCAGGAACAGATATCTCGGAGCTGAACTTAGCAGCCGAAAACATAATGCGTGAATAGTGGGACGATTTCTGTGATGAGGCCCTTAATGTCCCATCATCGGTGTAGTAGCGGCTTCGGTGGTCCGGACTCCGATCATAGTCTTCAGGAGGGCCTAACAAGGAGCTTCCACCTCCCAGTGGTCCTTTGGAGTTGTCCATAGATCGCGACCTTTCCTTGGCTTTATCTGTCCGTTCATTCCGAGATTTGCGGTCCTGTGTGTGGCTGTGACTCCGATGCACTCTGGAATGGGAAGTCCCACGTGAAGGCTCAGGGAATGGCATTTCTGTCCGCCTTTTTGCTAGCTCTCCTGATACATCCCATTCAGGGGTAACTGGGAAATACGATTCAGCAATGTTAGGGTTGCTATGGACGAGGTAGGCAGCACCACTCCTACGCTCTACTGTATACATCCCCTCCCTAGGTGAGCGCACCAGTGACTGACTAAAGAATCTATAATCCCTATCCAATCCAACCGCTGCTAGGTCTAGATTGGAGCCCTCAGATGGATCGCCACGAGAGGCACGAGTCTTACTATGCGAGCGTGATTTTCCATGTGGGACACGACGATGACCTCGGCTGCGACGGCTTCGGGCACTGTGCTGAGCGGATGAATTTGCCTTACAGCGCTGGGCACGTTCCTCCTCTAGACGCTTCATCACCGCTGTATGGCGTGCCACGTTTTCTACTGTCAGGTCTGGATTGATGCGCCGGATGATCTCCATCTCCACCTCACGGGGGATAGAAACAGAAGAAGGTGTGTCCTCATCCCTCAGAGGCCATTCCTCCGGTGGGAACTGTGCGGAAAAGGTTGCCAGCTGCTTTGTTTTATCTTTCCTGAAGCTCAGGCGGAAAAGCTTCAACCCAAACTTTTTTGATTGCCTTTCGCTGCTGCCCCCAGTACTGCCTTCCTTCTTCTTGGTCAAAGTGTCTGTCTTATATGTAAAGGAAGGATTGGTCCTGCTCTTGTCTGGATCTGATGGGTGTTGCATGTTTGCTGGAGGAGGTGGGGGCTGTGGGTATGAGGGAGGATCTCCTTTAGGTTCTTTTGGTGACTTCCTTTGAAGTGTGGTGTGATTGCTAGGCACCTCATCACGGTAGGAGTTGTAAGAATCGCAGTGATTTTTGTGGTTTAGTCTTTCACGCACACAGCCCGATGTGGAAGGGGTGATTGTGCCAGACTGTGGCGATGTACATTGCTGTTGCTGCTGTTGTTGTTGCTGCTGTTGTTGTTGTTGCTGTTGTTGTTGTTGCAGCTGCTGCTGTTGTTGTTGTTGTTGTTGCTGCTGCCGATCGTCCAGGTGGTACCATTTGCTGTTGGTGCGAATGAGGGAAGGAGTAATGAAGTAAGTTTGAGGAGTGACGATGAAGTAGCCCTCAGGTGTGGGGTAGATCTTCCGCTCTCGAACAAGCATGTTGAGTGTGTGACGCAGGATCTCTGGACTTGGTGTAGGTACACCTAAGGGAAATAGGCAGGAGAAAAACCATAAGTGTGTTTTCTGCAAAAACACTAGCCATTAGTTATTAGTCATTAGCCACTGCTAAAATTCCATAACACTTACTTACACACCTGAATGAATCAATTCACTATCAAAGACTGTACATGTTAAATGCACACTTGTAAAATAATGGTTATTGAGTGGCACAGTAGCATAATGGGTAGCTGCCACCTCAGAGCTCCCAGTTGCATCTTGGAGTTTTATATGTTTTCCCTGTCTCCATGTAGGTGTTCTCTGGTTCCTTTCTTTTGCCAGAAGATGGACTGTCCTAGCTGTCGCAGATGTAAAAGAGTGGCCTTCCATCCAGGGTTTGTAACCTCCTCACACACAGGGTTTCCAGGATAGGCTCCAGATCTACAAAGTCCTTGACCAAGATTACTGACCAAGATTGACTACTGAAGACAGGTTATTTCATTTACATTTGTGTCATTTCCATTTATTGTAAATGTAATTAATAACAATCATATAACAATCACAAATAATCATTGAGTTTCTGAAACATGACACAATGGATTTTTTTAAAGAGTATTCAAGGGTGCTTGTTAATACAAGCATTGTAGTGTGCAGCTTTGCTGTTGCCTTTCATTCTGATATAGTTCAGTGATTCAGTTACCTTCAGATGCAAAAGCATGAATGGTCCAATAAGGTGATACTGTGTATTACAACTGATGGATATGTCTTTGCAGTCATCACAGTGAATGGCAAATGACAAAAGAGTTCATGGAACTGGCAGACAATTCAGAATATAAAACTAGGAATGTATAAATACTGATATTGTAAGAGATCTCTGATTTATTTATGTTCATATCCATTAAAATGCTCTGACACCAACCTCCAATACTGTGACAACATACAATCACAACTGGGAATAATTCATAATTAATGATCAAACCAAAGCACATGGCAATTGTTCTCTGAGAAAATATCATGAGTAGAAAATGCAGTATCTCCTACAATTTTACAAGTAGCCAGATAAAACAACACAAATAGTTCATGTTGAACTAGCAGACTAGTACAAGCTAGAACAAAACAGAACAAACACACTAGAACAAATGCCAACTAACTGAAAACAAATGTTTACAGACAATGATAGATGACTGACAATAAGACCTTTTATGTAGTATTGTGTTCTTGACAATCAACATTTATATAAAGTGAAACAAAACCCTTTATTCTCAGCTGAACCGCTACTCAGTCCTAACTAACTAATGCAGCTAGCAAAATTTAAAATACAAGTGACATTTTACATTCTAATGTTCAATGTCATTTGAATTTTAAATTTTAAGATGGAAACCAAACTGTGAACACACACAGAAGAATTCTGTGGCTCAATTTCAAATCACTGAGAGGAAAAGAAGATTGGGGCTGTAATATAAACTGTGATATAAATACAATGTTTGTTATGGGATGCAACAGAACACAGAGCCTTAAAGTATCTTAGACTTGTGACTGTTCCACAACAGAAGTGTCCACACAGAGTACACAATGTCCTTACTTTTTTCTGGTTCTTGTATAACTTCAATCAGCTTTACACCTCTCTCTCTCTCTCTCTCTCTCTCTCTCTCTCTCTCTCTCTCCCTCCCTCTCTCTCTCTCTCCCTCTCACACTCACTCACTCACTCACTCACTCACTCACTCACTCACTCACTCACTAACTCACAGAATCAAGTAGGCTAAAGCAGAACATAAGCTATAACTGGTCAGGGTTAAGTGTTGCCCACCATTACATCATACCCTGGCAGTTGCCATAACAATATGACGCAACTATGGATACTCCACTTGTTTTTCCCCCGCCTCCAAAGTTAGATAAAGAAATCATGGCGCTAATTTCGGTCAAGTCTGGCAGCTTTGCTCTCTGATTGGTCATGACAAAAACTATTCTAATCTCTCAGTGTAATTTGTAAAACATTTAAATAGCAAATTGTTCGATTTTCTTTTGTATTCAGGATTTTCTCTTAGCGTCGTATTTGGAATGTGTAGTGTGTAATAAAATGTCAATAGTAAAATTGTGCACATTACTATTCAAAATTTCTCGGACGTTACGTGTGAGTTACGCATGTGGGCGGAGTTTGAGAAGTGTGTCTCTGTTCCACATGATTCTGATCTAAATGATGAGCTTTATTAAGTCCAGCACACTGACTAAGAGTGTGATGTAACAACAATAGGTAACATGAATGTTCACGTTTTACCTGCAAATGCAATAAACAAATGCTAAAGAATTGCTTTAATGTTTTATTATTTTGATAATTTTTGACTTTTTTCAAAAATTTTCATCATGTCTTGCTTTTCTTTTCTGTTGTATTAAATTTATAACACTATTTACTTCTTCAGTCCTCATTTTCTATCCCTGTTTTACTTTCTGGTTTTGAAGGTTTAAACCTTACGTGAACTACACACAGGTTCTCTGAATAATCTGGAGGAGACGCTGAACATGAATTTAAGCAGCTATGTAACCTGATTTTAAATATTGACATGCAGAAAGTCTCGGACTGAAGAGAGTTACTCTGAATATGGCAAATCCTCATGTTACACACAATAATCACTCTACACAATGGCGCACGAGTGAGGTTCTAGTACAGCTATGGAGAACGTGTGTGTTGTCAGCAGAGCTCGGTCCAACTGGGCATCGACAGTGTTGTAGTGACGATGTAGCCATCACACTGTGTCTTGCTTCGTCAGCAGAAGTTCTGCTTAACACTTCACATAAAGGCTTCACAAGGTTCCTCAGGAGAGACGTTAACTCTGACCACTGGCTCGTCTGATCAATAGTTCATTGTATTTTTCCAAGTTCAGGCCACATCTTCAATTAACCCACAGTGCTTTCAGGAGAGCGTTTGTCCGTTACTTTTTTAAATTAATTCATTTTGGCTGAAGTGTAGCCTAAAGCCTAACCTGTTTACAGCAGCGATGCATTGTAGGATTGGTGGATGCCAACCTGTAAACACAAAGACGCTGCACTGTGGGAGTGTTCCCGTTTATTCAAGTATGTGCGGCAGTAACTGGGAGTCGAGGCGAGAGCAAGACGAGTTTCTCTAAGTGGAAACATGCTCATTATTTCTTTAAAAAAGTAAATAAAAAGTTACTTTTAACAGTAACGCGTTACTTTTTGGTTTAAGTAATCAACAAAGTAATTGAGTTATTTTTTGAATGAAGTAACTAGTAACTGTAACTAGTTACTATTTCTTAGTGACTAGCACAACACTGCCCATCAGCCACCAGTTCAACAAAGTGTAAAAACAGAACTTCAAGATGGGGTTTCAGAAATACACTGTGGTTTGTTTTTCATCACCAAATCAAGCATAAATCCTCTGCTGTACATAGGATTTCACTGTAATTAGTCATGTCATTTGCACTGAAAAAATCTGTCTTTTAACGCAGGTTTCCAGAAAAATGAGCAGTGAGTTTTTAGTGAGTTTTAGTGAACACGATAATCAGTCTTAAAAATAATGTTTGGCAGAAACACGGTCATTTCATTTAAATGTACAGGTGCATCTCAATAAATTGGAATGTCTTGGAAAAGTTCATTTATTTCAGTAATTCAACTCAAATAGTGAAACTCCTGTATTATATAAATTCAGTACACACAGACTGAAGTAGTTTAAGTCTTTGGTTCTTTTAATTGTGATGATTTTTGCTCACATTTAACAAAAACCCGCCAATTCTCTATGTCAAAAAATGAGAATATGGTCACATGTCAGTCAGTTAAACAACTCAAAACACCTGCAAAGGTTTCCTGAGCCATCAAAATGGTCTCTCAATTTGGTCTCTCCCTAGGCTACACAATCATAAGGAAGACTGCTGATCTGACAATTGTCCAATTGTACTGACAATTGTAAGGAGGGAAAGCCACAAACATTAATTGCCAAAAAAGCTGGCTGTTCACAGAGTGTTGTATCGAAGCATGTTAAAGGGGTGGTAAAACACGTTTTTTCGAAGGCTTGATTGTGTTTGTGGGGTGCACTGTAACATGTATTCATGCTTCGTTTTTTAAGAAATTGCATTATTTTTCATATATTTTACCTTTATTCTACACTGCTCTGTCCCTCCTTGTAAAATGGTCTGATGGTTTCCGGGTTCTATGAAGCCAGTCCCTCAAAAATAGCAATGGGCTTAGAGTGGTTAGCTGGCCCAGTGTGTTGTGATTCGCTAACCGCCTAGTGCACGTTTTTCGGAAACGTCATGCCCCTTACCTTTACCAGTAGTTTTATTTAATATTCTCGGAGAAGGGGTTTATGTAAATATTGGGCTTAGTGACGTCAGCAACTCTGGAGGAATGTCGTGTAGTCCCTACCGGCCGTTTGCTGTAGTCCTTAGAAATGGATTTGTTTAAAAGCAAATATCTCCCTTCGCTTAAAACTGAACGTTGTAACTTTGCAGATATTTTCTATGCTCAAACAGGAACATTACACACTAGCTAAAGTTAGAAAAGTGAAATCGTGTTTTACCACCCCTTTAGCAGTAAGTTGAGTGGAAGAAAAAGATGCTCCAACTGAGAGAACCACAGCCTTGAGAGGCTTGTCAAGCAAAATCAATCCAAGAATTTGGGTGGACTTCACATGGAATGGACTGAGGCTGGGGCCAAGGCATAAAGAGCCACCACACACAGACGTGTCAAGGATTTGGCTACAGTTGTTGTATTCCACTTGTTTAGCCACTCTTGAACCACACACAATGTCAGAGGCATCTAAGCTGGGCTAAGGAGAAGAAGAACTGGACTGTTTCCCAGTAGTCCAACAAGTTTTTTCTTTCATTTGGAAACCAAGGTCCTAGTGGCAGTAGCATGCAGCGGCCACTCCGGATACAATATGGTGCTATTTATGCCTGACTATTGCTAGTACATGGACACCAGAGACAGCATTGTTCGTGTATTCAACCACCAGAAGTTAGTACAAAACAGAAATCGTGCACCAACCAACCTACACGATGATGTGCTGAAAAGGCTACGTGACCTCGGCCTGCTGCGGAGACCAGGCCTCCTGTCTCCGCTTCCTCAAGCACTGCTTTCGGCGTCCCTTCTCCTGGTCTCCAGTATCAGGCGAAGCCATCACCCGTCCATTCTTCTTTCCAATGTTTGCTCCCTGGACAATAAACTGGACTACATCTGACTTGAACACACTACATGGCAAGAGTTTAGAAACTGCTGCATCTTTGTTTTCCTGGAGACGTGGCTCAGCGACAGAGTTCCGGACGGCGTCATTCAGCTAGAAGGGCCCATCTGGTTTCGAGCCGACAGAAACGCAGCTCTGTACAGTAAGGCTTGCGTTGGTGGTGTGTGTGTGTTTACATCAACACAGAATGGTGTAAGAACTCTGTGCTTGTTTCTAGTTACTGTTCATCGATAGTGGAGTTTGTGACAGATGCGGGCCATTTCATTTACCACAAGAATTCACCATGGTTTTCATTGTCGGAGTGCACATTCCCCCCAGCGCTAATGCTAAAGAGGCGCTATGTGAACTCTATGGGGCTATTAGCAAGCTGCAGAATATTCACCAAGATGGACTGTTTATCATTGCTGGAGATTTCAATCATCTCAAATCAGTGCTCCATAAATTTTATCAGTATGTGGACTTTGTGTAAACAAGATCCAGCATGTTTTCACCTCTCATTGCAAACTTTCCTGACGCGTATAGTGCAGAGCTCCGCCCCCACCTCGGCTACTCAGACCACATCTATGTTATGCTAATTCCAGCATACTGACCACTCGTCAGACTGGTTAACTCTAAACGGGTTATGATGCAGGTGAAAACCTGGCCAGCAGGAGCCACCT
This sequence comes from Tachysurus vachellii, assembly GCF_030014155.1. NCBI lineage: Eukaryota > Metazoa > Chordata > Actinopteri > Siluriformes > Bagridae > Tachysurus > Tachysurus vachellii. The sequence goes on from NC_083465.1 coordinate 30,165,043, forward strand.
CTGCTCTTCAGGACTGCTTTGAGTGCACTGAATGGAACATCTTCAGGGAGGCTGCAACCAACTTGGTCAAGTTGGAGGAGTCAACTTGGAGGAGTACACAGCATCAGTGACCAGTTACATCGGCAAGTGCATTGATGGCGTGACCTCTGTCTATCAATGGCCAAGTGCACACAAGAACACAACGCAGAGCTAACCCACGGAAGGCTGCTGGACCAGACAACATTCCTGGCAGAGGGCTCAGGGAATGTGCAGAACACCTAGCGGATGTCTTCACTGAGATCTTCAACATTTCCCTGAGCAGTGCCATTGTTCCTACCTGTCTCAAGACAACCACCATTGTCCCTGTTCCTAAGAAGTCTACAGTGTCCTGCCTCAAAGTCCAGATTGTGTAACAGTTTTTTCCACAAGCCATCAGACTCTTCAATAACTGAACTCAACTGTACCGAGCACAATACACACACACACACACACACACACAAATCAACCGTATGGACTGCAAATGACCCACAACAAATACACACTCTTCCAATTTACATCCATGTACACAGCACCATCATATCAACCAGCATATTTTTCACACTGTTTTCGCTCTTTACACATGCTGTCTCAAATTTCAGTCGATCGCTGTTTTGCACAATACTTTATAATACCTTATGTAACTGCTGCTGTAATACAATTGTGTTCATTCCAGTATTTCTGCACACGTAATATTGATTGAACATACAGTATTTACACTGGTCAGTGCTGTTTTTGTACATTGTCTTTTTTTGTGTGTATTGTTTTGTATTTTTTGCCTGCACTGTCTTTTGTCCTGCACTGTTTTGTTTGTCTTGTTTGTCTTGTCCTGCACTGTCTTGTCTGTCTTGTTTGCCTTGTCCTGCACTGTCTTGTTTGTCTTGTCCTGCACTGTCTTATTTGTCTTGTTTGTCTTGTCCTGCACTGTCTTGTTTGTCTTGTCCTGCACTGTCTTGTTTGTCTTGTTCTGCACTGTCTTGTTTGTCTTGTCCTGCACTGTCTTGTCTGTCTTGTTTGTCTTGTCCTGCACTGTCTTGTCCCACACTGTCTTGTCTGTCTTGTTTGTCTTGTCCTGCACTGTCTGCACCAGGTCACACAGATGCACTTTATGTGGCTCTTACTTACTAAGCCCTTATAGCTCTGTCTATGTTTTATGTAACACCCTGATCCTGGAGAAACGTTGTCTCATGTCACTGTGTACTGTAACACCTACTGTATATATGGTTGTAATGACAATAAAAGCGTCTTGACTTGACTCTTGACTTGACTTGAGAAACTCAATTTGCTTGAAGTCCAGTGTTAAGTTTCCACAGTCTGTGATGATTTGGCATGCAATGTCATCTGCTAGTGTTGGTCTACTATAAAACCAAAGTCACTGCAGACGTTTACCAAGTCATTTTAGAGCACTTCATTCTTCCTTCTGCTGAGCAGCTTTTTAAAGATGCTAATGTTATTTTCCAGCAGGATTTGGCACCTGCCACACTGTCAAAAGCACCAAAAGTTGGTAAATTGACCATGGTGTTGTGTGCTTGACTGGCCAGCAAACTCACCAGCCCTGAACCGCATAGAGAATCTATGAGCTATTGTCAAGAGGAAAATGAGAAACAAGAGACCAAAAAATGCAGATGAGCTGAAGGCCACTGTCAAAGAAACCTGGTCTTCCACACCACCTCAGCAGTGCCACAGACTGATCACCTCCATGCCGAACTGAGGCAGTAATTAAAGCAAAAGGAGCCCCAACCAAGTATTGAGTACATATACAGTAAATGAACAAACTTCCCAGAAGGCCAACAATTCACTAAAAATGTTTTTTTATTGGTCTTATGAAGTATTCAAATTTTTGGAGATTGGTGGGATTGGTGAATTGGTGAATTGGTGGGTTTTTGTTAAATGTGAGTCAAAATCATCACAATTAAAAGAACCAAAGACTTAAACTACTTCAGTCTGTGTGTACTGAATTTATATAATACACCAGTTTCATTATTTGAGTTGAATTACTGAAATAAATGAACTTTTCCTCGACATTCTCATTCATTGGGATGCATCTGTATTATGTAAAAAAAAAAAAATGACATGTTTTGGTTAATATAATTTTTTTTCTACATATGGATGCAACAATTAGAACATGTATAAAGACAAGAATAAAAGGTGTATTTTAGTGCAAATTCACAAAAGAAATTGTGTAAAATCAGCGATTTGGACGATTATTATTATTAATGGTGCTTGCAAAGCAACATTATTATTATTGTGCCGGACAAAACTTCGGCACGTAACTTGTCCCGCAGCTTTTTGTCCTAGACCCATGAATGACGTGTCAAATCGACCGGCTCATTGAGGAGAGGTGTGCTATGACTTTTCTAAGTGATCCGAGTACCGGTACTTCAGGTACCGGGTCTCAAAGTGGCCTTTTTTCCCATGGACTCCCATTATAAACTTTGGAGGTTTATAACTCGGCAAGCTTTCGAACTATCTACACCAAACTCAGCCAGCTCCTTTAGGGTGATACTCTGAACAAACTTTTAAATTGGTGTAACGACTGGCCTTCCAGTTGTGCCGCAGCCCCACGCCCAAAATATGCAAAATCAAAAAACTTTTTGCAACATGGACATGTGGCATATCAAAACACTCACAACAATGAGGGGAACTTGCTCGCGGGTATTCTGATGACGTCACGTGTAGCCACACCCCCAAAATAAGCGAAATCAAAAAGTTAGCACAACAAGAACATGTGACATATCAAAACACTCAGAACAATGAGCGGAACTTCCTCACGTGTATTTTGATGACGTCACGTGCTCGTCTCGACTAGTCTCTGGGATTTTCCACGTGCAAGCACCATTCACATTTTCTTCAGGAAATGTACGTTCTAATTATTATTATTATTATTATTATTATTATTATTATTATTATTATTATTATTATTGCTGAAAATGTCATGAAAACATCAAGATAATTTAGATGTACAGAACAATGGTGTGTGTGTGTGTGTGTGTTTTGTATAAAGTCAATCCTGATTACAATAACTCCAGTATTTAAGCCAAACAAGTTACAGACATCATAAACATCAGCCATAAATAAGTATAAGAAGCAGCACTGCTACTGTATAATTTCCCATCATGCTTTGAGGCTCTCTATCGACTCTACATTTCTCATCATGCGCCATGATGGACAACACCAGGATGACATCATAGAGCTGCAAACCCCTCGTCAGCACAATATTGATTAGGGATGTGTTTGAGTCGTTATTCCCGAAAACCCTGCAGCTGCTGATGTGAGTGCAGTGAATCAACGTAATGTAACGATGGAGGCTGTGTCTCACGCACACACACACACACACACAACATTTTGTCTTCAGGTTGTTCATCGTTCCTCCTCATCATCAGTTCACGTATAAACCCTCATGTTAGTCTTTTTCCTTTGAGAACTTTAGAACACTGCTGTTGTTTTTCCCATATCTCTATATACTGATCTGTCTGACCATCAGTACGCAGCTCATATGGTTATTCTTGAGGCTTTTGATCTAACGGTTTCCTCTGATGTGCTCATGAGAGAGTTTCTGAAATTGGTTTTGCTTTTTTTATGTAGATGGACTATAAATATTATCAAAAACAAAATGTTTAAAAACAACATTTTTACATTTCCACATGGTTTTTTAAAACATCTCATCATTAAGATCTCATATTTTAAATAACATTAAACCATGACATCATGGTAAGTGGAGCCTATAGGAGGTGGAGTAATACCAACTGACACATGTCCTCACAGTGTGTGTGTGTGTGAGTGTGTGTGTGTGTGTGTGTGTGTGTGTGTGTGTGTACCTGGGAAGCAGGTGGTCAGGTGCTCCATCAGGGCGTCCTGTGTAACAGGCTTGCGTGCTGAGTTCATGGCTGAAATGGCCAAACACAGGATCTCACCAAGCGGAATAAACTGAGACTGGCTGATAGGAGACATGCTGATGGGGGACACGTCACCTACAGAGACACACACGGACACACAAAAGTTTCAGCTTTTTCAACAATAGATATTGTCACAAAGCAGCTTCATAGGAATAAAAAAAAACGATCAGTAATCCAGCACCTTAAGCACTGAGAACGTCTTTCCAATACTTACAACTTTAAAATTAAATGTATGTTTATCGCTAATGAGCAAGTCTGAGGTGACGGTGGTGAAGAAAAACCCACTGTGTGTGTGTGTGTGTGTGTGTGTGTGTGTCACCTTACACCGATGATTTAGTATTGCTTGCATTAAGATCCTTGTACATGTCAATTTCCATTCCAAAGGGGGAAAAAAACCCACACACACACAAACACACACCGGATTTATATAAGGGAAGTCGGCTCACATTCCTTCTATTAAATCATGTTGTATTTGATTACCACGTTATAGCATTAGTGAGATTACTGTAAGAAATATTAGAGCAGATGAGTCGTGTCTAGAACACACATTCCATTTAGAACACACTGACTCATAACGATTGATCATATCTGTGTGTGTGTGTGTGTGTGTGTGTGTGTGTGTGCATGAGACAGAGTGGAGTTTAGGAACGGATGCCAGCTTGACTGTGTTGATACTACATTCTATTATTGACACACAATCTACAAAATAACAGAAGATAGAGAAGAGTTTCTAATGAACATCTACACCATGTGCCACAGACAGCAGAGTTATGACCAAGCAGGACACAAACACAAACATCACTGTTACTTTAATACGACAAATTACAGGAACACACACACACACACACACACACACACACACATGTAAACGAAGTGGAGGTGCTGGATCATGTGCTATTCTTAACTAGTGTTGAAGACAATTCAAGCGATAACTATTCATGCAGCAATATATTAGCAATACGCTAGAGTACTATGAGATGGATTTCAATGCTTACAGGCTCCTCAATCATAAATTATACATCATGTGTGAAAAGGCATCAGACAGTGGACGCTTACTAACTTCCTCCTGCTTAACCCTGACACACAGAAGTTCTTGTACCAGGACCACAGACAGACAGAAGTAAGCTTTCTGATTACAGAGTAACTCTGGATGGTCTTTCTATTACATCATGTGCAGCAGTAAAAGACCTCGGAGTGATTATTGATACCGGTCACTTTAAAGCTCATGTAGATAATATCACTAGAGTAGCCTCAGAAATATTGCTAAGATAAGAAATATGATGTCATTACATGATGCAGAAACACTACTGTATGCATTTGTTACCTCTAGGTTGGATTATTGTAATGCTTTACTGTCTGGATGTTCTAGTAGGAGCATAAACAAGCTCCAGTTAGTCCAGAACACAGCAGCTAGAGTCCTAACTAGAGCCATATCTGTGTATGTTATACTCCTAGCTATTAAGATATAAACACATCACTCCTATCTTATCCACACTCCTGTCAAATTTGGCATTGATTATAAAATACTGACTTATAAAGCACTGAATGATCTTGTGCCTCTGTACCTGAGCAAACCTTTGATCTTTCAGGATGTGTGTTAGTACCTTAACTACTTAAGTCTACCCAGATGAGGATAAGTTCATCTGAAGTCCATTGTTAAAAGCACTTTAGAGATAAAACGGCATTCAGTTCACTTAAAACAGTGTATGTCATATGATTACATATACCGTTGCACATCTCCAATCATGTCTTGATGACATTAAAGCTTGGATGGCAGAGAATTTTCTCCATTTTAATGATAACAAGACAGAAGTGATGTTGTTTGGCCCAGATGGCTCCTGTAAGTCTCCCCCTGTTGACCTGGGTCCCTTGGCATCCTATGTTAGACCTGTGATAACTAATCTAGGCTTTAAAATGGATGCTGATCTTAAATTGGATAGCCAAATTGATGAAGTCCAGCTTTTTTCACCTAAGGCACCTGGCAAAAATAAAACCTCTTGTGTCCAGGCAACAATTTGAGACGGTAATCCACGCCTTTGTTACATCTTTCTTTCTTTTTTTATTATTTAAATAGCACACATTATACAACCGACGTTGCCCAAGGTGCTTCACAAACAGTCGTATAAACACTTAATTTAAGAGTTGCATACAACCACAATACAGTATAAGAAAAATAAAAAAAAAAACAAGCAGATATTAAAACAACAAAAAGCTACACTATCACTAGCAAAAACCCACAGGCCAAACCCCCTCAGACTGCCCCACATGCTACCTCTAATAAATGGGGTTTTAGCAAGGCCTTAAACACACCCAGCGACTCTGCCGATCTGATGGAGTGCAGAAGGTCGTTCCATTGTAAAGAACCAACACACGAGAATGCTCTGTCACCTTTATGTTTATAATTTGTTCTCACAGTCACAAGAGAATTTTGGTTCTCTGATCTTGACGACCTAGACGGGGTGTATACCGACAACAAATCAGAAAGATTTGGTGGTGCCAAATTATGTAGTGTTTTAAAAACCAGAACAATAATCTTGTAGTGTACTCTATACTGGACTGGCAGCCAATTCAAGGATCTCTTAATAAAGATGTAACATGGTCCGTTTTCTTGGCTGACTTAATCATTCTGGAGGCAGCATTTTGTATATTTTGCAAGCGTGCCAGAGCTTTTTTTTATCAATCCCAACATACAGAGAATTACAATGGTCCATTCTAGAGAAAACGACCGCAGAGATCGTTTTCTCAAAGTCTGCAGGAGATAGAAATGGTTTGGATTTAACCACAGAATTTATTTGGTTATTCCTTTTTAACTCAGAATCCAAGATAAACCCCAGGCTTTTAACCCTGTCAGAGATGGCAACTGACAGGGGGTATCTATTAGCTGCTCGGACACTAAGTGAGCTTCAGGACCGAAAACTATAACCTTAGTTTTCTCCTCATTTAATTTTAAAAAATTAGCTGCCAACCAGTCTTTCACCTCCTGCATACATGCTAGTAGATTGCCAAAATCATCAGTTTGACTGTTTTATCGAAAAATAGATCTGTACGTCATCAGCATAGCAGTGAAAAGACATGTTGTGTTTCCGAAAGCTCGAACCTAGAGGTAGCACATCTCGACTGGATAACTGCAACGCACTTTATATCGGTCTTAGCCAGTCCTCTCTGTCCAGAGTGGTCCAAAATGCTGCTGCGTGTCTTTTGACTAGTTCCGGGAAGTGTGACCATATAACACCAATTTTGGCTTCACTTTACTGGCTGCCTGTGATTATAGGGTTCAGTTTAAAGTGCATTTGTTTTTAAAACTTTAAATGGTCAGACCACGACACAACTTCACCCTTACAGTCCTGCCTATTCGCTCGGGTCAGTTGATCAAATGCTTCTGGACACCAGAAGGGCAAAGA
>NC_083465.1:30177354-30199854 GCF_030014155.1 Tachysurus vachellii
TCAGACAACCCGGAAGCGGTAGGTATAGTTTGTGAAGGGAAACTTACCGATCATTGGACAAGACACCTGTCATTAAAGATATAAAGGTGAATGACAGGTGTCTCGTCCGATGATTCTAAGTTTCCATTCACAAACTATACCAACCTCTTCTGATTGGTTGTCTGACTTGTTAATGTGTTTTGGGATTTGTTAATTTTTTTTTTCGGATTTGTTAATGTGTTTTCGGATTTGTTAATTTGTTTTGGGATTTGTTCATTTGTTTTGGGATTTGTTAATGTGTTTTGGGATTTGTTAATTTGTTTTCGGATTTGTTAATGTGTTTTGGGATTTGTTAATGTGTTTTGGGATTTGTTAATTTGTTTTGGGATTTGTTAATGTGTTTTGGGATTTGTTAATTTGTTTTGGGATTTGTTAATTTGTTTTGGTATTTGTTAATTTGTTTTCTAATTTGTTAATGTGTTTTGCACTTCCCGGCCACCGTAATTATCACCTCAGATAATAAACACCACACAAACGTGTTCTGTGAACTTACAGTCATCACCTGAGATGAGCTGAGATCAGTATTTTCTTATATAACAACACGTCTGTTCTCTTTATACCAACACAATTCAGTAAATATTACAATATTTTACTCATCCACGTCACACTGACACTGCGGAAAGTTACGCTAACATCGTGGACGTCTGAGAAACGAGAGAATTCCTGGTGTCACTCATGTTATAGCGGCTAGAAACAGACTTTCCCTCACCAGCCTCACTTTATTCTCTCTCTTCACCTCAGAGTGTTACAGATCTCTGACACTGGAGACTCCTTCTGTCATCGAGAAATAAACAGAAATCTCCTTACAGAAATCTTCACCGTCTCATCGATTGCTTTCGTTTATACTCCAGTTGCGTAGATTGTCCGCCATACGTGTCCACGGAACCGAACGATTACTGTAAAAACCATATCGTCACTGTCGGGCGGAAACCTCGTATGTCCAAATTTGGTCAATTTCATATTTTTTCACATATGGATGCTATTGGACAGTCCCCACGTGGGTCTGTTATTTTTACTGTATTGGTTTTTGTTATTAACCAATCTAAAGTCTTGAAAATAGCTTGAGCGCAAATCTCATAACTCCATTGGACACTTCAACTGTCCACCTCTTCCTCACTCCATGGGAGAGCTTCACGGCATATTTCTCCTCAAGAAGAGTCGCAACGAATCAACACGTCTTCTGAGGTAAATGTCTTCAAAACACTGGGCTCAAAGAAAAAAAAATCTTGACCCCCGCTAGTTCTGGTGCTCGTCTGAGGACAGGAATTTAGCGCAAGACAATCCACTGCAACGCGGACTAAATCCTGTGCACTGCAGATAAGGTACGGCGTTTTTTTAATTTCCTCAAAAATAACAGTTTTGGAGATACGAGGATTCCGCCCGACAGCGACGATATCCTAGTTCAATAAGCTGATGTCGTGTAAAGCTAAATTAATGTGGAACACGAATAAATCACTTTATAAAATCATAAACCGGCTGCGACGATCTTCCATAACAATAAAAAGTAAATCTATTATTTATTTAAGCTTCTTGGGAAATTCAGCCCGTGTTCATTCAAGGTCTGCGTGTTAGCGGCTAACACCGCTTACACGTTTGAGATGACATCATCTCAGAGAACGAGTGACTCAGAGAAGGACAAAGGGATAGAAAGAGAGAAGCAGAAAGACAATTACCATGACTCTGAATAGACTGGTGAAGAGAGCAATGTTAGCAACAATGCTAAATGCTGCACTCGAATGTGACGCAGAGAAACTGACAGCACTCCTGTACACACATACAGGGTACAAGGGGAAGTCGTGGCCTAATGGGTAGAGAGTTTGACACCTAACCCTAAGGTTGTGGGTTCGAGTCTCGGGCTGGCCACGACTGAGGTGCCCTTGAGCAATGCACCGAACCCCCCCAACTGCTCCCCGGGCGCCGCAGCATAAATGTCTGCCCACTGCTCCGGGTGTGTGTTCACGGTGTGTGTGTGTTCACTGCTGTGTGTGTGTGCACTTTGGATGGGTTAAATGCAGAGAACAAATTCTGAGTATGTCACCGTACTTAGCCGTATGTCACGTCACTATAACTTTCATAATACCCCAAATAGTCAAAATATCATCTCCTGCCATGAACCAGTGAGATTTGTTCACTTTTTTAAACTACTTTGCTGGTATGACGTCAGTTTCAGCTTGTTAGCAAACTTCAGAAAAGTTTTTTTTTTCTATTTAGCTTCATGTTCTAAAGTCATTAATTCTGCCACTCGGGAAATCAGGAGCCGATCTCAGACGATCAGAACGACGTACGCTCTTGGTCCAGATCTGCTTCAGCAAAACCACAGCAACATAAAATATGAAAGAGTAGCAGAGTACACCGAAATGATCAGAGAAGCGAGCCGACACACACTCGACAACGTGGACGGATCAGACAAACACACGCTCCTGATCTATTCCTTTCTTTTCTGTCTGCTTCTCTCTCACTCTTTCATCAGACCTACTGCAGCTGGAGTTCATCTGCGGTTCACGGTGTCTGCACAGCAGCTCACGCAGAGCTGTGTGTGACGAGTGTTTAAACTTCCTCACGCTGTCCTACTTACATCCAGCACGAACCTCCAGGAGTCAAACTCAAGTCAGATTTACACATGAGAGACTTAACACACGGGTCACACGGCAGTCACATTTACATACTGGATCTTTCAAACACGAACAGATCAGTTACCTAATAGAAGAGTCACACAGAGGTCAACAAGCCAATGAGTAAGGAGCTGGATGTTAGAGTACGAGTCAAATCAAACCCACACCTCGTATATTTACCTGTAAACGACTTAACAAACAAGCAGACAAGAATCTGATTCACACCCAACACGCCGCATTCACACCTGATATTAACAATTCAATTCAATTCAATTCAAGTTTATTTGTATAGCGTTTTTTACAATTGGCGTTGTCTCAGAGCAGCTTTACGGAACATAAACATAGAACAAAAGGTTATTATAAAGAATAATATAAAGATTCATTTAATACACAATTCAAGATTAATATTAGTTATATTTAAATGTGTTTGTATTTATCCATAATGAGCAAATCGGAGATTTGAGAAATGTTGCATTTTTGAAAGAAAATTTGCATTTTTTTGAAGTGAAAGTGATGTGACATACGGCTAAGTACGGTGACCCATACTCAGTATTCGTTCTCTGCATTTAACCCATCCAAAGTGCACACACACACACAACAGTGAACACACACACACCGTGAACACACACCCGGAGCAGTGGGCAGCCATTTATGCTGCGGCGCCCGGGGAGCAGTTGGGGGGGGTTCGGTGGCTTGCTCAAGGGCACCTCAGTCGTGGTATTGCCGGCCCGAGACTCGAACCCACAACCTTAGGGTTGGGAGTCAAACTCTCTAACCATTAGACCACGACTTCCCCACGACTTGTGCTGTGTGTGTGTTGTTTTTTTTTTTGTTTTCTTTTTGCAGAAAACTTTTTGAATACTTGAACTCACAAGCAAAAGATTCTTCTTTTAATCTCCAACCAGTTTCTGTAAGCACTGTACTAATGTGAATCTCAAAGGCTATTGGCTGATTGGCTGTGATGTTACACGACACGTTTTGGAAGAAATCTGCAGAATCTTATTCTGAAAAACTGAAACAGTGAAAACTGCACTGTTATGAATCAAAAAATATGGAATTTAAATAGACATTTGTCCCCTAACATCCTTCTGATGAGCTTCCATGAACACGTCTCCGCTGCTCACGTGTCTTCACTTCCACAGGAGGAAGGATGTCACTCACGTTTATTACTCCAGCATCTTCCTGCATTTGTTTTTTAGGCTGAAAGTCATGGGAATCTTATTTTATCTGCATTTCCAAGTTTTAAACGCTTCGCTCGCACGGAGCATCACAGCTCAGTGTGCAAGAGTGTCAGGAATGTAGCCTGGTAATGTGGTTATGTTACACATATGATATATGATCACTCGCTCGAACATACACACTTCATTTGACCTTTTGGGTTTGGCGTCACATTACTGGTGGCTTTAAGGAGAGCATCGTATCAGAGTTAATCAAATGTTTTCTCACACCTACAGAACTTTGTCGAATTGCTTTGGTCGTCTTGGCGATATTTAGAGTGGAAAGCAAGCTTACTTTAAAAAAACACACAAAAAGACATCAACATCATTTGGAGAACACTTTGTAATTCTTTTCCGACATTTTATTCCACTTTGTGTTTACAAAAGATGAAGTTCAGCAGCTTTTTCATGTGTTAATGAGCTAACTAGATTAGTACAAGCTGAAATCATTGGGGGTGTGTGTTTGATTATTGACTGTTGAGCACACACACACACACACACACACACACACACACACACACACATACAAACACAGTGCTCCAATCATCATTACAATCAAAGGCGATTAAACCACAGTGGTGGTGAATCCTGGATTCTGATTGGTCAGCTGCAAGTCACAGGATTATGTTTATACAGCTCACTCACATGGACTTGATCAGGAGAAGCTTTGCATAAATGCGTTAAAAACATGTTGCTTTCTTGATATGGAGAAGTCTCGATTCAGTGCCTTTGTTTTCCGGAATCTTCAGTTCATGCTTTGTGCTTTGCTGTAGTTTAAAAGGAAATAAAACTTTTCAGGATGTGAAAATAATCGAATTCAGGGATAACAAACAGTATCTCTGCTTCATCACACATCACTCAGTGTTTTAAGCTGAAGGTTTCCCCATCTTAAATCTGGAATCTTCTAACAACATGACATCCATCAGCCAATCAGCTTTCAGCAGGCATTTAATATGTTAGAATTGAGCTATACAGTATGACTGACTACCTGTCTGTCTGACTACCTGTATGTCTGACTACCTGTCTGTCTGACTACCTGTCTGTCTGTCTGTCTGTCTGACTACCTGTCTGTCTGACTGTCTGTCTGTCTGTCTGGACCATAAGATCATAGATATTCTTGCTGAAGACTTACTAGACAACTAACACCTGTCTCCAGAAAACCCCATGTTTTAAATCATTTTAAATTATTGCATTACTAACATTTACATATTTTTTTGTCAAAATTAGGCTTCATCCATCACACACAGACAAACAGACACACACAAACACACACACAGTAATGAGGACAGAGTGCCTGCATATAACACAATTAATAAAACATATCTGCTGCACATTCACTGGTTTTGAAGATGTTTCAGTAAAAAAAGTAAAAAAAAAAAAAAAAAAAACTCCTGCAGTAGAAAGACACAACACACACACACACACACACACACACACACACACACACACACACACACACACACACACTCACACTCACATATGCATAAGATGCACAACTGGCTTCATATGAGGCATTTTAGACCATTTAATTCTATTAAAAAACAAACTAAATAAATCAAGAGAAATGTTATCTTACAGATCGTCTTTACATAAAACAATAGATTTCTACTGTTTTATTTAAAGACAACCTATAAGACAATATCTCTCTCAAAATCTTCAAAATGTCAGAATCCACCGAATTTCTGTCAGCGCTAAGTGTATTTTTAGTGTAATTTTAGGTCTTATAAGCCGTTTCTAAGTAATGTACTAGCAATATGATATAAAAGTTGTTATTTTTGACAGTTCTATGCCATTTAAACTCAGATTGTACCTTTACTTTATCGTGTATATATTTGTTTTTGGCTCTATGCTACTGCAGCTAGCTAAATCCTGAGGTTCACCCATTCGCTAGCTTAGCACTGTGTCCTTGTTTTCAATTGCCTCTGTTTATATTACAGAGATATTCAGCTCATTTGAGTAAAGTATAAGACAGAAGTGTTCGAATTTGAGAATCAGCTTGTTAATCACCAAGAAAAACAAACAAAAAAAATCAAAAAGCGACGAGAAACTTGGATTACTGAAAAGATTCTTTGCGATATGTGAAAGCTAGCATAATCTTGACAAAATGAGTCTCATAGTGACAGATTCACTTCACCTTAAAAACTCTTTTTTAACAAATTTATAACAGGAGGTGATGAGTAAAAGAAATCTGGTCTGTTATTTGCATTTTTAGATCTAAAGGTCCATCAAGGATTGTTAAATTGGTCACAAAAGTGTGGCCGAAATAATTATTTGATATTACTGATATTCCAAACGCTTCGGTATTACTGTACAGGCGCTATAATATTAGTAACACTTCAAGAATCCATTCAGTTCAGTATTCCATACACTATATTATTATTTATACTACAATATTCTGTAAACTTCAGTATTCCATACACTATATTATTACCTATACTATAATATTATCTAGACTACAATATTCCATACACTTCAGTATTCCACACACTACAGTATTATCTACACAACAACCTTCCCTACACTTTAGTATTCTATACAGAACTTTATTTCCTACATTATAATAGTATTTATTTACGTAGTGGGAATTATTTCAGTATTCCGTGCAGTATGGTGTTCCATATACTACAGTACAACAGCATACAGGTTTGGAACAACATGAGTATGATTATGTGGAATAATTATGTGGAAGTAATTTATTTCTTGACCACCGTGTCATCTTACAAATAGACCTATCTGTGCCCTCCACCCCTGCCAAATGGTTTGATCCCCCAAAGCTTAAGACATGTTTACAGGCTCGACCTACACTACAGTATTACATACTCATCAGTAATCCTTACATTTCAGTATTCCATACACTATTCTAATTACTGTACAACGGTGTTTCTTTCTCTTCAGAATTCCATACAATACAATGTTCCTTACACTACATTATTCTATACAGTACGGTATTACATACACATCAATATTCTATAAACTACACCATTCTATACACTAGTGTATTTCATCAAATACAGCATTCCAAACACTTTTGTATTCCCTACACTTCTGTATTCAATACATTAGAATATTAGAGCTGCTTCACTATTATAAACTTCAGATATCTATACAGAATTACTTAAATTTCAGTATTACAGTATTTGCTATGCTAGAGTATTCTCTACACTTCAGTATTCCATACACTACACTATTACATGCACTACAGTATTTCCTACACTTCAGTATTCCATACACTATACTATAATGTGCACTGCAATATTCCCTACAGTGAAGTATTCTTTACACTTCTGTATTCTCTAAGCTAAAGTATTCCCTACACTTCAGTATTCTCTAAGCTACAGTATTCCCTACACTTCAGTATTCTCTAAGCGACAGTATTCCGTACACTTCAGTATTCCCTAAGCTACAGTATTCCCTACACTTCAGTATTCTCTAAGCGACAGTATTCCCTACACTTCAGTATTCCCTAAGCTACAGTATTCCCTACACTTCAGTATTCTCTAAGCGACAGTATTCCCTATACTTCAGTATTCTCTAAGCGACAGTATTCCCTACACTTCAGTATTCTCTAAGCGACAGTATTCCGTACACTTCAGTATTCCCTAAGCTACAGTATTCCCTACACTTCAGTATTCTCTAAGCTACAGTATTCCCTACACTTCAGTATTCTCTAAGATACAGTATTCCCTACACTTCAGTATTCTCTAAGCGACAGTATTCCCTACACTTCAGTATTCCCTAAGCTACAGTATTCCCTACACTTCAGTATTCTCTAAGCGACAGTATTCCCTATACTTCAGTATTCTCTAAGCGACAGTATTCCCTACACTTCAGTATTCTCTAAGGGACAGTATTCCGTACACTTCAGTATTCCCTAAGCTACAGTATTCCCTACATTTCAGTATTCTCTAAGCTACAGTATTCCCTACACTTCAGTATTCTCTAAGATACAGTATTCCCTACACTTCAGTATTCTCTAAGCTACAGTATTCCCTACACTTCAGTATACTCTAAGCTACAGTATTCCCTACACTTCAGTATTCTCTAAGCTACAGTATTCCCTACACTTCAGTATTCTCTAAGATACAGTATTCCCTACACTTCAGTATTCTCTAAGCTACAGTATTCCCTACACTTCAGTATACTCTAAGCTACAGTATTCCCTACACTTCAGTATTCTCTAAGCTACAGTATTCCCTACACTTCATTATACTCTAAGATACAGTATTCCCTAAGCTACAGTATTCCCTACACTTCAGTATTCTCTAAGCTACAGTATTCCCTACACTTCAGTATTCTCTAAGATACAGTATTCCCTACACTTCAGTATTCTCTAAGCTACAGTATTCCCTACACTTCAGTATACTCTAAGCTACAGTATTCCCTACACTTCAGTATTCTCTAAGCTACAGTATTCCCTACACTTAATTATACTCTAAGATACAGTATTCCCTAAGCTACAGTATTCCCTACTCTTCAGTATTCTCTAAGCTACAGTATTCCCTAAGCTACAGTATACCCTACACTTCATTATACTCTAAGCTACAGTATTCCCTAAGCTACAGTATTCCCTACACTTCAGTATACTCTAAGCTACAGTATTCCCTACACTTCAGTATACTCTAAGCTACAGTATTCCCTACTCTTCAGTATTCTCTAAGCTACAGTATTCCCTAAGCTACAGTATTCCCTACACTTCAGTATTC
This sequence comes from Tachysurus vachellii, assembly GCF_030014155.1. Classification (NCBI taxonomy): domain Eukaryota; kingdom Metazoa; phylum Chordata; class Actinopteri; order Siluriformes; family Bagridae; genus Tachysurus; species Tachysurus vachellii. The sequence goes on from NC_083465.1 coordinate 30,185,926, forward strand.
TCTAAGCTACAGTATTCCCTACTCTTCAGTATTCTCTAAGCTACAGTATTCCGTACACTTCAGTATTCTCTATGCTACAGTATTCTATACACCATACTATCAAATGCACCACAGTATTCCCTACAGTACAGTATTCTCTAAGCGACAGTATTCCCTACACTTCAGTATTCTCTAAGCGACAGTATTCCCTACACTTCAGTATTCCCTAAGCTACAGTATTCCCTACACTTCAGTATTCTCTAAGCGACAGTATTCCCTACACTTCAGTATTCTCTAAGCGACAGTATTCCCTACACTTCAGTATTCTCTAAGCGATAGTATTCCGTACACTTCAGTATTCCCTAAGCTACAGTATTCCCTACACTTCAGTATTCTCTAAGCTACAGTATTCCCTACACTTCAGTATTCTCTAAGATACAGTATTCCCTACACTTCAGTATTCTCTAAGCTACAGCATTCCCTACACTTCAGTATACTCTAAGCTACAGTATTCCCTACACTTCAATATTCTCTAAGCTACAGTATTCCCTACACTTCATTATACTCTAAGCTACAGTATTCCCTAAGCTACAGTATTCCCTACACTTCAGTATTCTCTAAGCTACAGTATTCCCTACTCTTCAGTATTCTCTAAGCTACAGTATTCCCTACACTTCATTATACTCTAAGCTACAGTATTCCCTAAGCTACAGTATTCCCTACACTTCAGTATTCTCTAAGCTACAGTATTCCCTACTCTTCAGTATTCTCTAAGCTACAGTATTCCCTACACTTCAGTATACTCTAAGCTACAGTATTCCCTACACTTCAATATTCTCTAAGCTACAGTATTCCCTACACTTCATTATACTCTAAGATACAGTATTCCCTAAGCTACAGTATTCCCTACTCTTCAGTATTCTCTAAGCTACAGTATTCCCTAAACTACAGTATACCCTACACTTCATTATACTCTAAGCTACAGTATTCCCTAAGCTACAGTATTCCCTACACTTCAGTATACTCTAAGCTACAGTATTCCCTACTCTTCAGTATTCTCTAAGCTACAGTATTCCGTACACTTCAGTATTCTCTATGCTACAGTATTCTCTAAGTGACAGTATTCCCTACACTTCAGTATTCTCTATGCTACAGTATTCTATACATCATACTATCAAATGCACCACAGTATTCCCTACAGTACAGTATTCCTTACACTTTACTATTATGTAAACTGTAAACTATTACCCACACTTAAGTTTTCCATATACCATACTATTACATGCACTACAGTTCTGTCTGCCAAATGCTTTAAATATTCAGTACAGTACAGTATTCCCTACACTTCAGTATTCCATACACTATTCTATAACCTGCACTACAGTATTCCCTACAGTACAGTATTCCATACACTATTCTATAACCTGCACTACAGTATTCCCTACAGTACAGTATTCCATACACTATATGATTACGTGTACTGCAGTATTCCCTACACTTTAGTAGTATTGCCTGCCCTATAGAAGTTTGTATTGTCTCAATATTAGTGGAACTTCAGTATTCTGTACACATTCAGAATTCCATACAGTTAGATTAGATCACAATATTCTATAATGCACAGGACACCATCTGAGACACAGGTAATGCAGATTAAAACTTCCATCAACACCATTACGTTTTTGGATTAATTACATTAATTAGAATCTGCTGCTCATTTTTTAGCGATTTACAAACTCGATTTACAGATTTTACAGAAGGAAAAAGGACACAAGACATGAAATGAAGTGTTATTCATGTCCGCCATCTTTTTCCCTTCAGTCAGTCAGGTGAATTGGACTCGTGTTTGGTGTGAACTCTGTTTTAGCAGAAAAAGAGTAAAGTGTAGATTTAAGATGTCTCTAATGTTGCAATGGGTCAAAAACTGCAAACGGTAGCTGACAAGGTGGAGATTGCAGTTACACATATTGGTCTCTCTCTCTTTCCCTCCCTCCCTTCCTCACTATCCCTGTTCTCTATTATCCCTCCCTCCATCCCTCCCACATTCCCTCTTTTACGCATGTTACTACAGAGGCTCGGCTATTAATGCACCACCGTGGCCTCCTTTTTCTCCCACGCCTAAATCACAGGCTCTACTGCAGCTGGGACAGTGTGTATATGTGAGTGTGTGTGTGTGTGTGTGTGTGACTTTTATGTTAAAAAAAGTCACACACAACTATCACTTTATAGATATGCAGAAAATTAAGCACTTAAATAATGGATTACTTAAGTGATAAAAGTAACACTTTGTGATAGTTTTCATTCACAAAAAGTAATAGAAATGTCTAATAATAATATAGTAATACTACTGAGACCACGTCATATAATTTATCAAACAGTATCATATAACTGATTCCCGGGACACACACCTACACACACACACACACACCGATTATGATGTCAAACAATAATCTGTCCACAGTACCAGTGATCCGATCCTGCAATAAATGTCTACTGTGTAAACACACACACAGACACAAATTCACACACACACACACACACACACACACACACACACACACACTCTGGTTCTTTTAATATAAGAAGGCAAACTGTCTCAGCAATCAAATGATGATAGGAAAAATAAATAATATTGGCATGATGAGGTTTAGAGAGCGAGGAGATGCACAAGGCTGCTGTATAGGTGAGGAGTGTGTACACACAGCTGGCATTCATGTTTCACAAAGGAGACCCTGAACACACACACACAAACACACTTACAGGCACACACAAAAGGCAGATCTAATGATGCTACTAAGCTGTGCATAACAAAAAAGAAGTGATGATTAGAAAAACGAAGATTTAACGAAGATTTATTATTATTATATTAAGCTATTTTTTTCACAAGGTAATAGCTATCTTTTAACACAAACTTCAACAGTGTAAACTGGGTTTGGTGTTTTTTATTCACACGCTCTGTTTCATTACTAGCTTTGACTTGATTAGCAAAAGAAGGTAACTGGACTATCTACATACACTCACTAGGTGTGTTCTTTGTAGTGTCTTTATAAACATTTAATGACAGCTTGTGTATGTCAGGATAACTTTTTCCTGAAATTCCTAAAAAAAACTTTCCTAAGAAATCTGACTTCAAATCTTACTTTGTCATTGCTAATGTGAAGGTAAAATAATCCCGAAAGCAAGCATCCACAGGAACAACCACCATGTTAAGTAATAAAATTAATCCATGAACTTGCAGCAAAGAAAACATTAACGAGACTGTTAACTAGAATTACAGCAAAGAGGCTAAGCACCAGCTAACATTACAATGAACAGGCTAACTACAAATTTCAAATCATACAAATTACAACTAATTTTTAACTGGCATAAAAAAAATAAACGTTCCATATTAACCAGAATTATAGTAAACAAGCTATTAGCATGGCATATTAGCATTTCACAATAACAGGCAAAATTGCATCAAAATGAAGATAGTAGCGTTATACAGTAGTTTACTGGGTAACACACAGTAAACTGACACTGACACAGTAAACACATAAATTATACCATAACGAATGTAAACCACAAGCTAGCATTATGACAAACTGACACACAAACCAGTGTTATTGTATTTAGGTTAATCCACAACCTAGCTTTTCATTAAACATGTTAACCAATGAACTAGCATTATATTAAACAAGATTAAGCAGTAACTAACATTACATTGTACTGGCTAACCAACAAACTAGCTGTACGGTACAGACTAACCATCAACTTAGTATCAAAATACAACAGAAATGTACAAAAATATACATTTTACAATAGAAATGCTGCATGAACATGACAGTAAACTTGCTAATAAACTAGCCAGGGACAGGGAACAAACCCATAAACTATGGACTAACACTGAAGTAATCAGGCTAAGACTCAAGCCTTAAGTAAAGCTTAATTTTACAAAAAGCAACAAGGTATAAAAATCAGCTAATTTATCATTTTCTGTCAGAACGTATCTGAAATACAAAAAGATATAAAAATAGTATGTCATGAAACGGCGGTAAACAAGCACTTTAAGTCTTTTGGTTGGACAATTAGCTACAAAGGAAAAACAATGTGTAACATTTCGTTATAACATTACCTCCTATTAAATAACTAACATGAACTAGTGAACAGCTAATACACAAAATTTGGTTTTACATCTATAGCTAGTTTTGTAGCTATATAGCTAGGTCTGTTATTTGTCAGAAAATCTTTTGTTACTGTATCGTTTATGAGATAATATTTTGTATTTTGTATAATAATTCATCCCTAAAACGTTTCTGTAGGACAAGGAGTCAAAACGTGTCTAATATTCATTTTATATTTTTTATGCTTGAGTGTTGCTCAATTGTGCTACAAAACAGAACCTTTTCAGTCACACACAAACTAGCATTATAGAGAATGGCTAACAGACAAACTAGCATTACAGAGACTGGCTAACAGACAAACTAGCATTATAGAGAATGGCTAACAGACAAACTAGCATTATAGAGAATGGCTAACAGACAAACTAGCATTATAGAGAATGGCTAACAGACAAACTAGCATTATAGAGAATGGCTAACAGACAAACTAACATTATAGAGAATGGCTAACAGACAAACTAGCATTATAGAGAATGGCTAACAGACAAACTAGCATTACAGAGAATGGCTAACAGACAAACTAGCATTGCTTAGTGCTAGATCATGCCATACCCTGTTAACAGTGATGCTAGTTTGTGATTAGCCTGCTTACTATTCAGTTCATGAGGTGATATTTAACACTGAGTGAATGAAATGCACTTCTAGCCCTTTTTTTGTTAGTCCTGTATCATGCAAATGTGATCTAATGTGCTGCAAAGGAAATGTGAAGCAGAAGATTTTTAGTCACAAAATACAGAACATAAAACAACAGAAACATCACCTCATGATCAATCAAATAACAAATTATTCAATACAATACTTCAAAATAAAAAGTTTTATTCTCAACACGTACTGCTTCGAACAAAACACTGCAAAGGCCCAAACCATAAAAACAGATCCTGTCTTTTTTATTTGCCAAAAAATAAAAATTTACTAAAAAAATTAAAATGAATTAATTAATACACTCTTCAGTTAGACTGAAGAAGTATGATATGTTACAGTGTTGGAATTTTATACGCAATGCTAGCACAGAGCCTACAACTTCTAAACAATCCTCTCGTTGGAATTGATCTCGCCAATAAGAAAAATGACAAAATACAAAAAGATGGTAACTAAGACTACACTGCACTACGACATCGACTTTGTGTCTAGCATGCTAGCAGCAAGTGCGCAGAGGGTTAGCCTGGAAGCTAACGACGTCAGCTAGGCTAACTCTCTCCACCCACCCTCTCTGTGGCAGCACACGCGGATACACACACTACTACACTTACACACCGCCACATGCTAACACACACACATTATGCTAACAAAAACGGAGATTGAAGTGTACAGTGAGACACAGAGAAAACAGAGACACGGAGCAGATTCTCCTTTTCTTCTCTGTCTCTCTCTTTATTCTTCCTTCTCTTTAACAGACCAAAGTGATGTTTGACACTGAGTTTTGTCGCCGCACCACTGCCGATGCTAATCAACCCAACTGTCCTACGCTAACACACACCAGGACGACGCAGCCATCACCAAAATGGAGGGAAAAAACGGACGCTAGTTCCCTCACCACTCGGTTTTCCCCCCTTCTCTCTGTCTCTTTCTCTCTCTGTGACTCTTACTAAATATCTTTTTTCTGTCTCTCTGCTCTCATTTTCATCCTAGTCATGAAAAGAAGCTCAGGCGAGAACACGGAGGCTAGCAGCCTGAATTTTTATCCACAACCTCGGTGATGTAATTCCCAAGCCAAGGACCAAAATGGAGGATGAGGGTTTATATGCTTCCTGTGTTTTTTCCCTCTTATTATCTTATCTCTACACCTTGATGTCACTCAGGAAAGACTTGAACATCACCTCACACACCCCTTCCGTGTAACATACACACTCTAGTAGAGAAAAACCGAACCAGGCCCAGATACCAGAGCTAGAGGCTACAATGCCAGGACGCTAGCAGGCTATGAATGTGTGTGTGTAAGGAAAAACAAGAACAGAATAATATGTTAATGTTTTTTTCATTAATAGATGAGAGTTAGGTGAGCATATACACTCCCGTATATATTTATTGATTCTTTTTATGGATGCTAGGCTAATATAAGTTGCACCCACCTTGAGCGATGTAGGGCGCAAGAGGGGGGAGAGAAGGGGGGAAGTGCTTGTGGAGCCGGTAGTCCTTGTCACGATCGGAGCCCAAATCGGGTCCGTCCGGACCGGGCCATGCCCGCCGCAGGTTGCGTGTTTTCTTCATCGTTGCGTTGGAGGGGACAGGATGGGAAAGGGGCAAAAAGGGGGTGAGGGAGAAAGGGGGTAATGGGGTAAGGGGTAGGGAGGAAGGGGGGGTGCAGATGTGACACTTTAGTCCTCCCACATTGGAATGGGGCACCCCGGTCCTGGCATCAGGCTAGATGCATGGTTTCTTCACACACACTCGCACACACACACATGCACACACACACTAGGATCGAAGCACAGGCTCGGCTTGAGCCAATCTGGATGACCCGAAGCAAACATCGGGATACACGCTCCGCAGAACACACATTAAGAATGATGGACAGAAGGATGGATACTGGATTTAAGCAAGGTGCCTCGGAATGAGAGGATGGAGTAAGAGGGAGGGAGGGAGGGAGGGAGGGAAGGATACTGCGGAGGGAGAGAGGGAGAGAGAGAGAGAGAGAGAGAGGGAGAGAGAGAGAGAGAGAGAGAGAGGGGGAGAAACAGGGAGAGAGAGAGAGCAGCGCGAGGCCTGTGTGTCCAACAATAGCTCCGTTCAACGCCGCACCGAGACAAAAGGCCTCCGCTGGGAAAGAGAGAACACGAAAAAACGAGTGCAATCCTCGAGGAGGAGGCGACCTCGAAAAACACTGAGCGAGCGCAAATGAGAAGCAGGAAACAGAAGGCAGGGGCACTCGTCCTCCGTCCTCCTCCAGCCTTCGAAAAACAACAAGACCAACAGCAGCACCAGCACCCACAAGCCAAAGGATGAGAGACAGAGGAGAAAAAAGATGGAGGCTGAAATAAAAAGAGAGACGATGCTCCTCTTTTGTTCAGTAAATCCACGCTGAAGGAGGACACATATTCATTCACACGCCTGCATCCCTTCTTCCTCTGCTGCTACTGCCAGCACCTTCCGCTGATAGGGTGTGTGTGTATGTGTGAGTGTGTGTGTATGTGTGAGTGTGTGTGTGTGTGTGTGTGTGTGTGTGAGAGAGAGAGAGAGAGAGAGAGAGAGAGAGAGAGAGAGAGAGAGAGAGGATGGGGAATGAGGGGGGAGCGGGAGACCGAGCGATTGAGTGTGAGTGCACACGTCTGACAGAAAGAGAGAGAGAGAGAGAGAGAGAGAGAGAGACCGAGGGAGGGAGGGGAGGAGGAGATTGAGAGATGAAGGGATGGACAGTTTGTGTGGCAAATGAGAAAAGAAATAATAACAGATTTAAAAAGGGAAATAAATTATATGAAAATATCGTTCATGCCAAACTTATCTTATTCAGGAACACCTGAAAAAAAACTGCTGATGGTTTCTGAAACGAGGGATTTTATTAACCCCATGCTCCCTCTCTCTGTTTCTCTTTTTAGTTGTCTCTTGCTCTATCACTCTGTATCATGTTTACTTTCTCTCAGTTTTTCTTTAACAAAGTATATTTCTCCCAACTCTCTTTCTTTCTCTCTGCCCGTTGCATCTCTCTCTCTCTCTCTCTCTCTCTCTCTCACTCTCTCTCTCTCCTTGACTCTTTTACTCTCTTTCTCTTTGAATGTGTCTTGGTCTCTCTCTCTCACTCTCTCTCTCTCTCTCCCTCTGATTAAAGCAGCAGTATGTCATTTTCATCGCCCTCTTATGTCTGTGAGGTGAACTGCACTTAAAAACACTGACAAGCCCTCGACCCCCCAGGAAAATATATGTGAAGACTAAATAAATGCCACGTTTCGAGTGTAAATTCCATGTTAGGTTTTAAATCATTAGCTAAGTAGCTAGAAGGATCTATATACATAGTGACACTAAACAATCTCAGGCTTCCACGAGCTCATGTCTGTGGAAGAGGGCAGATAGCTTTACCTCCCAGTGTGTTGCTCCAGAGTGAACCAGCAGGACTGGAGTCAGGGTCGTCAGTTACACAGAAGATAATAAAATGCTGGACTCAGGATTTCAGTCCACCATGTTTCAGTTGTGACACACTGAAATGTCATCACCATCCGATCCACTGTCCATGAGCATCTACAGTACACACTTCATCATTTCTTACTGGTTTCTTCATTCCTCCTGCCTGAACCACCAAACGCTTCATTATAAGTGTTTCTGATTTATTACTGAAAATTTACTTTGAAAAATAAATTTTACCAATTTTAAAAATATTCCACAAATTTATTACCTGCCCTTCAGTTGCTTCATTTATATGAGGATTCATGAATAAATCATTCATTTGTGCATTTAAACAGAAATTCATTACATTTCTGTACATTTGTTTGTATCGTACTCGTGCTTCTGAACGTGGTGATTATATCAGTTACACAATTCTTTTAACGTTTTACCTTAATGGCAGTAATTAAACATTAAATATTTAATATTTAATATCTTCCCTTTTCTGCCACAGACACCATAGATCTATGAACCCACCCCATCCCTCCAGACCCCACATCCACAGGTCCTTCCACTCCCCCTCCCACTAACATACGATGGCATGCACCAGTCACTTTGTGTAACATTTCTCTGCTCATTTGCACTTGCACTTTATCTGCCATATCCCTGCTTTATTTAATTTCTATTGTTAATATTATCTGTATGCACCTTGGGACTGAGAGTAACGCAATTTCCATTCTCTGTATGTACTGTATATGTGGAAGATGTACTAAACATGTTTCCACTTTTTGGTGGTCTGACTCCACTCAAATATAATTCCTGAGTCTTGCCGTTTACTAGCTGTTTTGTGCTTTCGGCTCTGCGAGCTTTGCCTTTATATGCAGTTTTGTGGGTGTTTCTGAATGCAAATGAGCTCTGTGCAGTACTTACAGTCGACTGCCACTCATCACTACACACGTGGTGAGATGTAGAAAATCAGCGTTTATATAAAATATTACACAATTTTGCACAAAGACCCACAAAGTTGCAGTCACTCCAGGATTGCGTGGAGTGTTTGATTTTGCTAGATTTTGTTGTGGGTTTGTTGAAATCACAAACAGTTGATCTGTTGAAATCACAAGCACACGATTTTTTTAAACTCCTATCTATGAAGCTGTAAACATCTGTAATGACTTTCTAAGAGAGGAAAATCACAAGTGCCGGTTCAGTAAATTATAATGAAGATGATAAAAGAACCTAATTTGCATAATGCCCACCCCTAGTTTTACTCTAATATTTAATGTTTAACTTCACAGCTCTGTCTCCGTATCACACTAGAGTTTGTTTACAGTCGCATCCCAATCTCACACAGCAGACTCAATGCTCAGTATGTTTGTGTCGTGTCTATGAACCACTAAGAACCAGCTAACAATGCTGATGTCATGCATACAAGAAAGGGGCGGAGTTAAAAGGCTGTAAACATCACAGAGACTCCACCTCCTGACCCTGTTACACCGCCCCAGTTACAAAACTGTGTGTGTGTGTGTTTGTGTGTGTGTGTGTGTGTGTGTGTGTGTGTGTGTTGGTTACAGACAAGATGTTATATTTTGATGATATTTAATGGCTGTTATTTATCTGATTTATATTATTTTTATACTATTTCACATTACAAAATAACTTTTGCTATCATAATATTTATTATTATTCTTTACTTACATAACATTTATTCATCTGATGTTTCTTTATTAGTTCAATTTATTGTATTTTAGTTTTTTGTATTTAAGTAATGTGAATAATGAGTTTAATTTAATAATACAGCTGAAAGATGTTATAATAATGAATAAATAAATAAATAAATAAATAAATAAATATTACATAAATTGTACAATTTTTAATTCTAAAATTATAAACTAATTAACATACTGAAAAATAATAAAGAAGTTGATTTTAATTTATGATACACTTTATAAGTGTAAAAGTTAATTTATAATTTTTATTATAGTTATTTATTTGTTTTTAGAGCCGTGGGTAGTAGTAGTAATAATATTAATACCAATAATTAAAATATTTTTTGTACTAATTGCATTTTATATTGATATTTCAATTAGATTATTATTATTGTGTTTTAACTTATGCTATAATATTTATTTTTATGGTTATATGGCTTTCAGTAGTTTGTGTTTATTACTATTTATTTGTTTATTTACTAGTTATAAGGATTTTAATATTGCTGTTTATAATACTACTTTTAGTATTTATAGTGTTTATAATATTACTGCTGTTTATAATAATACTTGTTGTTGTTGTTGTTTATATGGTCTGTGTTCTCCAGGCTCCTCGAAGGGTTAGTGCACGTCACAGAACCTTTTTTGCATTTTCACTGAATAAGAAGCCTGCTGTGTCTAAAGGCTGATGGAATTGGTGTCATGTGAGTGTGTTCCAGTTTTAGTAACTGTGTGTCTTCTTAAATGACGTCATCTTGTCACCGTTAGTGTGAACTTCACTAGAACTTCACTTTCCATAAATCTTATATTTACACAGTGTGAGTAAAACAGGTCGAACTCTGTGGTTCATTCTCAGCTCTACAGCACCACCTAAAGGCAGAGAGCTGTTAGAGCAGTAGGGTTTAGTACGGATTACACACACACACACACACACGCAATATTTATACAATCATACTTCTTTATTCTTATTATACACATACAGTAAAGTGAACGTCACAGCACGTGCCGTACGTACACTACATGGTGTTGCCTATACTAGTGCACTAGGGACCTCCTGCTAAATAGTGCACTATTGGGGACTATGTTTTTATTCCAACTGTACAGTGAACTATTATAACTGAATATTCTAAATAATGGGCAGTTTTCAGTTTTGCTGTTTCCTATTTTGAGTTTTGGTTTCTCTGTCTGTCTGTTTGTCTCAGTCAGTCAGTCAGTCAGTCAGTCAGTCTGTCTGTTTGTCTCAGTCAGTCAGTCAGTCAGTCAGTCAGTCAGTCAGTCAGTCAGTCAGTCTGTCTGTTTGTCTCAGTCAGTCAGTCAGTCAGTCAGTCAGTCAGTCAGTCTGTCTGTTTGTCTCAGTCAGTCAGTCAGTCAGTCAGTCAGTCTGTCTGTCTGTTTGTCTCAGTCAGTCAGTCAGTCAGTCAGTCAGTCTGTCTGTTTGTCTCAGTCAGTCAGTCTGTCTGTCTGTCTCAGTCAGTCAGTCAGTCAGTCTGTCTGTTTGTCTCAGTCAGTCAGTCTGTCTGTTTGTCTCAGTCAGTCTGTCTGTTTGTCTCAGTCAGTCAGTCAGTCAGTCAGTCTGTCTGTCTGTCTGTCTCAGTCAGTCTGTCTGTTTGTCTCAGTCAGTCAGTCAGTCAGTCAGTCTGTCTGTCTGTCTCAGTCAGTCAGTCTGTCTGTCTGTCTGTCTGTCTGTCTCAGTCAGTCAGTCAGTATGTCTGTCTGTCTGTCTGTCAGTCTGTCTCAGTCAGTCAGTCAGTCTGTCTGTCTGTCTGTCTGTCTCAGTCAGTCAGTCTGTCTGTCTCAGTCAGTCAGTCAGTATGTCTGTCTGTCTGTCTGTCAGTCTGTCTCAGTCAGTCTGTCTGTTTGTCTCAGTCAGTCAGTCAGTCAGTCTGTCTGTCTGTCTGTCTCAGTCAGTCTGTCTGTCTGTTTGTCTGTCTGTCAGTCTGTCTGTCTCAGTCAGTCAGTCAGTCAGTCAGTCTGTCTGTCTGTCTTTCTGTCTCAGTCAGTCAGTCTGTCTGTCTCAGTCAGTCAGTCAGTCTGTCTTATTCAGTCAGTCTGTCTGTCTGTCTGTCTCAGTCAGTCAGTCTGTCTGTCTCAGTCAGTCAGTCTGTCTGTCTCAGTCAGTCAGTCTGTCTTTCGGTCTCAGTCAGTCAGTCAGTCAGTCAGTCTGTCTGTCTGTCTGTCTGTCTGTCTGTCAGCCTCTGAACTCCATCTAAGTCTAACATACACTCCTGAAGAGAGAGACAGAGACAGATAGACAGACATACAGACAGACAGTCATAAATCAGAGACATAGATAGATAGATAGATAGATAGATAGATAGATAGATAGATAGATAGATAGATAGATAGATAGATAGATAGATAGATAGCGAGTGAGAGAGTGAGAGACGGGGGGGCAGACAGACAGGCAGATAGTTAGGAAGAAAGCAAAAGAGTTAAAGGGAGAGCATCAGGTAGATGGAGAGATGGACAGACAGACTGCAGGAGACAGAGAGACAAAGACAGCATGAGAGAGACAGACAGTGAGGGAAGAGAGACTATACAGCTGAGCTTACTCTGTTCATTCATACAAAAGGAAAGAGGAGTAAAACACACACACGACAGCCATCTTCTCTCTAAGCCGCAACAGCAGCCGTAACCATGGCAACATGGTGGCAACCGCTGATGAGCTCACTGGATTGCAGCTAAAGCCTTATATAGGAGTATGTGTGTGTGTGTGTGTGTGTGTGTGTGTGTGTGTGTGTGTGTGTGTCCTGACTGAGAAAAGCAGTCTGGGATTTTGAGCAAGAAACATGACACAAATGTACAAGAGTCTCTAAAGTGCTGAGGAAAGATTTTTGTTTACATTTGGTTTCACTTTACAGCCGATCAGTCAGTATGGCATCTAATTTAGTCCAGCTAATGTTCATGTGGCTAACAAGTACAGAATGTACAAAACTTTGATCATTACATAAGACCAGAACTTATGATGCACCTCCAGACCAGCAGGTGGCAACAGCTCATAAAACACTACTAATCAAACTGCAACATTTTTATCACAAGGACATTGTTTTTTTTAGAAAAAGAAAAAGAAATAAAATGAAAAGATTAAAACCATATAAAGTACACATTTAACACCCCAACAACACCCTGCCTCCTCTCTGCCCTTATCCTGTCACCATCTTCTCACCCTCTGCCCTAACCCCGCCACCATCTTCTCACCCTCTGCCCTAACCCTGTCACCATCTTCTCACCCTCTGCCCTAACCCCGCCACCATCTTCTCACCCTCTGCCCTAACCCTGTCACCATCTTCTCACCCTCTGCCCTAACCCCGCCACCATCTTTTCCCACCCTCTGCCCTAACCCCGCCACCATCTTCTCCCAACATCTGCCCTAACCCCGCCACCATCTTCTCACCTCTCTGCCCTAACCCCGCCACCATCTTCTCCCAACATCTGCCCTAACCCCACCACCATCTTCTCACCTCTCTGCCCTAACCCTGCCACCATCTTCTCACCTCTCTGCCCTAACCCTGCCACCATCTTCTCACCTCTCTGCCCTAACCCTGCCACCATCTTCTCACCTCTCTGCCCTAACCCTGCCACCATCTTCTCACCTCTCTGCCCTAACACCGCCACCATCTTCTCACCTCTCTGCCCTAACCCTGCCACCATCTTCTCACCTCTCTGCCCTAACCCTGCCACCATCTTCTCACCTCTCTGCCCTAACCCTGCCACCATCTTCTAACCTCTCTGCCCTAACCCTGTCACCATCTTCTCACCTCTCTGCCCTAACCCTGCCACCATCTTCTCACCTCTCTGCCCTAACCCTGTCACCATCTTCTCACCCTCTGCCCTAACCCCGCCACCATCTTTTCCCACCCTCTGCCCTAACCCCGCCACCATCTTCTCCCAACATCTGCCCTAACCCCGCCACATCTTCTCACTCTCTGCCCTAACCCCGCCACATCTTCTCACTCTCTGCCCTAACCCCGCCACCATCTTCTCACTCTCTGCCCTAACCCCGCCACATCTTCTCACTCTCTGCCCTAACCCCGCCACCATCTTCTCACTCTCTGCCC
>NC_083465.1:30202354-30212354 GCF_030014155.1 Tachysurus vachellii
TGTGGAATGGGATTAAACAACCAGACAACTTCAGAGTTGGTCGAAATAAGGAGCAGGTAAAAGCATGGTGTGGCATGAAAAGCAGCAACATGTCTGTTCACAACAGAAAAACATCACAGAGGAGCTCGTGCAAATGATTTTATTGCTCCAGAGCAACATGGAAATGAATCCTTTTCATAAAAAAAAACAAAAAAAACAGATGATATCTCATTCAGAGTGTATCTCATTCACGTCAGCATCAGATCCTCACACACCTCCTTCCTCTGTGTAACATACCTGTGTGTGAGCCTTGTTCAGGAAACACCCGAAATTCCTGATCTGTGACCTCTCTCGAAATGTGAAACCATTTCATCTGCATACTCTGAGGAAACCATCCATCCATCCATCCTGCCCCACCTCCACCTCCACCTCCGGCAGCAGCATGGCTCCTCTTTCCTGCACTTCTAAAGGCTTAATGAAAGACTTCTCCAGATTCTCGCGCTCCACAGGTTTTGAGCTAAGATTAAAAAAAGATGAGCTCACACAACCAGGTACATTTACAACACATCAGTCTGTCAGCTTTAAAACCATCGACTGAAGATCTCACACTCTAACCTTCAAACATCTCATTATATCCAATTATCCCTAAAGGAGAGAGTGAAGGAAACTTCCAGTAACTCCATCATGAAGCCCATCGTGAAAGAAAAGTGTAAAGATGAGATTACAGACTGCGACACTGTCATTATTCACTCTGTTTCAAACACGTCCAACTTTAAAAACCTCTGTTTGTGTTAACGCTTTACTTCAACACGTCGCACGTCCTCCTACAACCTCAGTACGAGAGCTTCTCAAGAAATTCTCAAATATCAAACAACTAAATCACGTCCTTTTCTTCTAATTACTACAGAGGTCACATAAAAGCATGTGGTTTTTATTCGATTTTAGGTTGAAGATGACCATATAAAGCATGCAGCTGATCAGTGAGCTGAGATGACTGAAGATGTCCATGTGGATCAGTAACGCTGTGATGTTTGACTAGATAAACTGCAGGCATCACTAAACCTAACCTGTTTAATTTGTGCAGGAATGTAAACCATGACCATATAACCATATATACACCTGTATTGTGTACGTATAACGTGTATCTGTGTTGTTTACCTGTATTATATACACCTGTATTGTGTACATATAACGTGTATCTGTGTTGTTTACCTGTATTATATACACCTGTATTGTGTACATATAACGTGTATCTGTGTTGTTTACCTGTATTATATACACCTGTATTGTGTACGTATAACGTGTATCTGTGTTGTTTACCTGTATTATATACACCTGTATTGTGTACATATAACGTGTATCTGTGTTGTTTACCTGTATTATATACACCTGTATTGTGTACGTATAACATGCATCTGTGTTGTTTACCTGTATTATATACACCTGTATTGTGTACGTATAACGTGTATCTGTGTTGTTTACCTGTATTATATACACCTGTATTGTGTACATATAACGTGTATCTGTGTTGTTTACCTGTATTATATACACCTGTATTGTGTACATATAACGTGTATCTGTGTTGTTTACCTGTATTATATACACCTGTATTGTGTACGTATAACGTGTATCTGTGTTGTTTACCTGTATTATATACACCTGTATTGTGTACATATAACGTGTATCTGTGTTGTTTACCTGTATTATATACACCTGTATTGTGTACGTATAACATGCATCTGTGTTGTTTACCTGTATTATATACACCTGTATTGTGTACGTATAACGTGTATCTGTGTTGTTTACCTGTATTATATACACCTGTATTGTGTACGTATAACGTGTATCTGTGTTGTTAACCTGTATTATATACACCTGTATTGTGTACATATAACGTGTATCTGTGTTGTTTACCTGTATTATATACACCTGTATTGTGTACGTATAACGTGTATCTGTGTTGTTTACCTGTATTATATACACCTGTATTGTGTACGTATAACGTGTATCTGTGTTGTTTACCTGTATTATATACACCTGTATTGTGTACATATAACGTGTATCTGTGTTGTTTACCTGTATTATATACACCTGTATTGTGTACGTATAACATGCATCTGTGTTGTTTACCTGTATTATATACACCTGTATTGTGTACGTATAACGTGTATCTGTGTTGTTTACCTGTATAATATACACCTGTATTGTGTACGTATAACGTGTATCTGTGTTGTTTACCTGTATTATTGAAGCTAGTGTTTACGTTGGTATTCCACCTCATGGCAGCGTGTCACTGACTTCTCAGGACGTACACGTGCGACACATTAAATAACTCCATGATACACACGAGTACAACAGATCCTGTAGGTTTCATTAAAACCCAGCTGCAGGCTGAGAGCTGACTGATGACCTCATCACATGTGGACGTTCCTTTTCATATCTAGAAGTCACACTGATATACTGAATAATAGTCAGAGGTGCAGAGAGAAAACAGACAGAAGTGTCACATTAATAAAGATAACGAGGGAACAGACGCAGCTCTGTGTTAGTTTTACCGCTTTAAGATCCGGATTAATGATTAAACACCACCACTCATTTAGAACAAATCACTGAGACCTGCTCATTGATGACCTCTGACCTGAGAACCTAAGAACCACATCACTCCACATTACAGACACAGTTATATTGAATGTTCATGTTATTTGAACTTACACACACACACACACACACTTACACATACACACACTTGTAGACGTCTACACATATATCAAGGCCTTTGTTTGTCTCACATGAACTACAGCACCTTGAAATTCTGATACAATCAGGAGTAACTTCATCACACAGCAAGATGATGATCCAAAACACCCACTGATACAAACAAGGAGAAGTCTCACAGAAGAAGAACGCAGCAGTGTGGTGATGTCACTGAGTGATTTGATGCAGTTATAACAAGTTAAAGGAATGCAACCGAATAGTAAGTGCTATTTACGTTAAAACGTGAAACATTCGTCCCATTACTTTTGCTCATCTACAGAGTTACACATTCTGAGGTGTTAAAGACTTCGAGATCGTCTCATGTTCATCATCAATCGTCTTCAGTGTATAACAAACAAAAAACTGGTCTTGATGTTCCAATACCTCCAATAGAAGACTGTAATACACACACACATACACACACACACACGTCTAGTGTTTCTACATGCCAAAATTTTCAACATTACTCATTTCAGCAACAATGCATTGTGTGTGTGTGTGTGGGTGGGTGGGTGTGTATGTGTGTTAATGTTTAGCTTTAGCATTCATTAGCTGCATTAATATGTCGATGAAAGGTCCTTGCAAGGATAAGATAAACATGTGTGTGAGGGGGGGGAGTGGGTGTGTGTATGTGTGCGTGTGTGTATGTATATACCGTATGTGTGCATATGAGTGTGTGTGTGTATGTATATACCGTATGTGTGCATATGAGTGTGTGTGTGTGTGCATGTGTGTGTATGTATATACAGTATGTGTGCATATGTGTGTGTGTGTGTGCGTGTGTGTGTGTGTATATATAGAGTATGTGTGCATATGTGTGTGTGTGTGTCTGTGTGTGTGTGTGTACGTATAAACAGTATGTGTGCATATGAGTGTGTCTGTGTGTGTGTGTGTGTGTGTGTGTGTGTGTGTGTGTGTATAAACAGTATGTGTGCATATGAGTGTGTGTGCGACTCCTTATCAGTCATGCAGCTCCTATTTAGTCGGTTTGTCACTGTGTTTCTGTTTGTCCAGCAGTTTTACAAACCTGCTAGTGACCGAGCACTTAATAAAAATGGTAAAAAAAAATCCTCCTGAACGGCAGCGTGAAAAAAATTCATTAATTTTGCATTCCAAAATGTAAATAATACACCCTGAAGAACCCGTTTCCCCCAAAACAAACAGAGTGTTAATGATTACTAGCTTTACACATTCCATGTGGTGGAAGTTCTCAGGCTCTGAAAAGTTATTTGGCAGAAATAAAATCCTGAAAGATTTATAGATTTAAAACCTCCAACTTTGGCGTCATGAGTAAGGTCACAGTCATGTCCTCCACCAGGCTCTCGTGAAGTGTTGATTCATTTAGTGCTAATCAGCGGATCGGCTAGCAAGTGACTAGCAAGAGATATTGTCATCATTTTTTCTCACTTTTATCTCATCTGAAGTGGAACCTTTCATTTTAAAACAATTACAGGCTCGAGACTTGAGCCTGTGATTATCTCGATGCTAACATGTCAAGCTCACCTCGTGGCTGTGGGGCTAAAATCAAGAAGCAAATTTGAGACACTGAACATTTGGTGGGTTTTTTTTAACCTCCTGAAGGGTGTGTTAATGAGCCTATGAGGTGAATTCAGTTGTGTTAGAGCAGGAAACACAGCAGGGTTGAAAAAGTATCCCACATAAAGTCTCACACACACACACACACACACACACACACACAAACTGGAAAGTTCTACAAATGAGCGCTCATGACTCGTCTTGCCAGGCTGAGAGACTAAACATCCAGCAATGTTCTACTAAACCTGCTTCCTCTTCAGAAACACTCACAATGGCTTTGTCCCTTCCAGCTTTGTCCCTTCCAGCTCCTGCTGAGTTGCCATTAAAACACTAGAATACACAGTGGACTTTCTACTGAAACTTCCTGTTAGTGATGAAGGGACTGTGTACATTACCCATAACGCACTGCACATGGCTGTCAGAAATAAATATACAGAGGTGCGGGGTCGAACGGCTCGGCCCGGTCCGGTACGGATCTCTCCTGTAATGTTTTGCTCTGGTCTGATTTGATATCATCTGATCAGAACTTTTACAAGTCTGATCTGTTTAGTTCTGTTCTATTCTAATCTGATCTTGTCAGTGTGATCTGGTCTGATCTGTTCTGTATTGTCTGGTCTTGTCTGATGTTTGCTTTGATATGGTCTAGCCTGGTCTGATCTGCTTTGATATGTTCTAGTCTAGTCTGGTGTGGCCTTTCTGCTCTGACATAGTCTTGAGAGGTCAAATATGATGCCTGCTCTGGTTTAGTTTAGTCTGATCTGGTCTGATCCACTTTAATATAGTCTAGTGTGGTCTGATCTGAGGTCTGTTCTGATATTGTCTTGTGTAGTCTGATTTGATGTTGTCTGTTCTGATATGGTCTTGTGTGGTCTGGCCTTCTCTGATGTGGTCTAGCTTGGTCTGATCTAGTCTGATCTGCTATAATATGGTCAGGTATAGTCTTTTATACCTGGATCAGATTTGAATCAGTCAGTTTTGTCCTCTTGATAGTGAAAATGTTTCTTCTCTATAAACATCCAGGTTTTAATCAACTACACTACACAGTTCATGGTGTAAAGAAAACACTGAAGTGTAAGTTATCGGACATTCAGATTAATAAACTCGTCTCCGTGATTCAGAAAAATAAACAAAAGCACTATGCTGCATAGCTGAAATCCCAAAATCACGAACATATTCAGCAAGCTTATGAAGCAGACATGAGATACCATATACACAATATAGCATGACATGATCCTCATGTTATCAATGCCATCCTTAAACATCTGCATACCCCTGAGAATAGGGGCCCTAGGTAGGGAACATCTAGCATTCAGCAAAAGTAAGGTGTCCTTTAAGGTTCATTGTTTTTGTAGACATTTTAAAGCTGCACTAAACTTTTTTCAAAGGCTGTATCATGAAAATATTGTAACGTTGTTGTTATAGTTTTGATTGTTGTTGTTGTTTTTTTGTTTTTATCAAAATGTGACTTTAATGTGATTTAAGAAGATCTTAGAAGGTTAAACTCATAACAATGGCACTGAAGAGAAAGTGGAGAACATGTTAAATCCAAACCAATAGAGAAAATCATCAACCCATTCCGAGCGTCCAGAGACACACACTACTTCTGCAGACTTACCTATGCACTTGATCTCGAAGCCTCGTGGAGGTTTGAGGGCTCTACGTGTCCATCCTTCCCTGAGCACTTCTAAGTGGTCCTCCTTGCCCTGGATAAGCAGGACATGTTCGTCTATCCATCCCAGGAAGAAGGTCTCTGCTATGGCGTCCGTCACTTTCTTGTTCCAAAAGTGCTGCATGTTCTCGGCTTTGAAGTCAGCAAAGATCTCGTATCCGGCGTGATGGTGCTGGAGCTTCTCCGTGACCGTGGGAGAGTCGTCAGAGCCCACACGGCTCAGCACGATGGCCAGGGAGTGAGGTGCGATCTGCAGGAACTTCTCCATCTCCTCCTTCTCACTCAGCTTCTCAAAAGAAGGCCATGAAGGCTACAGCCCACACTGCAGCTTCACTGCGCATGAAACACACCGCCACATCTCTGATCTGAGGAACGAGTTCACGGTAAATCCATTCAGTCCATCACCGAGCCTCAGATCATGTCGGAATCGGTAAATATGGAGAAATAAAAACACACGCACTGACGGAAAACGGGTCAATCATCACTGGGCTGTGTTCTAATAACTCACCACCTGCCTCACTGAGCACATCATCTTGCGCACGATAAATTCATCCGTTCATCTTCACGCCTTTTACGAAATGCACCGGCACGCGCCTGTCTGCCTCTATTGGGCTCGCGCGCAAGAGACCCTGCCTCGTTTTATAAAAACTGAAAAAATTATTAACACACACGCACACACGCACACACACACACACACACACACACACACACACACTCGCGCGGTTTATGATTCCTCTATGAAATTACAAGGACAAAACCAGAGCGCGCTCTTCTCTTCTCTCCTGTCTCCCGGTGCCGTGCGCTCTACATGCCCGGCAGCCTGAGACTACAGAAGGATTTGTGTGGCGGAGAAGCGCGAGCGAGAGACCGAGCAGAGAAGGAGGAGGAGGAGAGCGCGTGCAGATGTTTCCTTCACTCCACCTACAGGCCGGACTGCAGCGATGCAAATTACTGACCGTGATCATGATTACTGACCGCATGCATGATTACTGACCATATGTATGATTACTGACCGTGATCATGATTACTGACCGTGTGTATGATTACTGACCATGTGCATGATTACTGACCGTGTGCATGATTACTGACCGTGTGTATGATTACTGACCGTGTGCATGATTACTGACCGTGTGTATGATTACTGACCATGTGCATGATTACTGACCGTGTGCATGATTACTGACCGTGTGTATGATTACTGACCGTGTGCATGATTACTGACCGTGTGTATGATTACTGACCATGTGCATGATTACTGACCGTGTGCATGATTACTGACCATGTGCATGATTACTGACCGTGTGTATGATTACTGACCGCATGCATGATTACTGACCATATGTATGATTACTGACCGTGATCATGATTACTGACCGTGTGTATGATTACTGACCATGTGCATGATTACTGACCGTGTGCATGATTACTGACCGTGTGTATGATTACTGACCATGTGCATGATTACTGACCGTGTGTATGATTACTGACCGTGTGTATGATTACTGACCGCATGTATGATTACTGACCATATGTATGATTACTGACCGTGATCATGATTACTGACCATGATCATGATTACTGACCGTGATCATGATTACTGACCATGTGTATGATTACTGACCGTGATCATGATTACTGACCGTGATCATGATTACTGACCGTGATCATGATTACTGACCGTGTGTATGATTACTGACCATAATCATGATTACTGACCGTGTGTATGATTACTGACCGTGTGTATGATTACTGACCGTGTGTATGATTACTGACCATGATCATGGTTACTGACCGTGTGTATGATTACTGACCGTGATCATGATTACTGACCGTGTGTATGATTACTGACCGAGTTCATGATTACTGACCATGTGTATGATTACTGACCGTGATCATGATTACTGACCGTGTATGATTACTGACCGTGATCATGATTACTGACCGTGTGTATGATTACTGACCGTGATCATGATTACTGACCGTGATCATGATTACTGACCGTGTGTATGATTACTGACCATGTGTATGATTACTGACCGTGATCATGATTACTGACCGTGTGTATGATTACTGACCGAGTTCATGATTACTGACCATGTGTATGATTACTGACCGTGATCATGATTACTGACCATGTGTATGATTACTGACCGAGTTCATGATTACTGACCATGTGTATGATTACTGACCGTGATCATGATTACTGACCATGATCATGATTACTGACCATGTGTATGATTACTGACCGTGATCATGATTACTGACCGTGTGTATGATTACTGACCGAGTTCATGATTACTGACCATGTGTATGATTACTGACCGTGATCATGA
The DNA here is from genome assembly GCF_030014155.1 of Tachysurus vachellii. Lineage (NCBI taxonomy): Eukaryota > Metazoa > Chordata > Actinopteri > Siluriformes > Bagridae > Tachysurus > Tachysurus vachellii. The sequence continues at coordinate 30,210,626 of NC_083465.1, forward strand.
TTACTGACCGTGTGTATGATTACTGACCGAGTTCATGATTACTGACCATGTGTATGATTACTGACCGTGATCATGATTACTGACCGTGATCATGATTACTGACCGTGTGTATGATTACTGACCGTGTGTATGATTACTGACCATGTGTATGATTACTGACCGCATGCATGTTTGTTGGCATTGTTGTTCTTGCTCTTGTATGTGTACTGTTATATAAATTAAATCTTGATCTTTACAAACATGAAATACTCCATGGAATATAAACAGATTAAAAAAGCTACACATACACTAATGATTACAGAAATATATACACTTACACCTACATCTATACATCATGCATGTATACCTGCACCTCCATCAACTGCATCAATGCATTTATCACAAATACTTGAAATCTTTTATATGTGAGAAAAAGAAAATGAGGAAAAAAGTTTAAAGAACAAAAGAAACTTTTTCCTAATACTATAAATAAAAATAAAAGAAGGAAGGGTATAAAAGGAAAGTGACCTGAAACCTTCTTCCTGTTCACATGAATGTGATAGGTTCAGGAGGAGTTTTAGAAAGGTGTGTGATCAGTGGACTGTAAACTAAAGATCTTTGGAGATGTGAAAGCAACACTGTTTTTTTTTTTTGTTACAGATCCTCTGAGTGAACACGACACTCATGACACTGTCACATGAAAGACTCTCTGAAGTAAATCACCACCTTTAAGAAACCTGCTGCTGAACTGAACAAGATGTTTCATTTATTTAAGCTCTTTTCAGGAAACCTAGATTAAATTTTTCAAACCCTGCCATGAAGCATCCTGTAACAAAACAATGGATTGAGGGTCATTTGTTTGTCATGTTCACACTTAGAAATAAAGGTTCCTAAATGCTTTTCTCTCAGAGTGTGTGGTTCTCTGAAGAACTTTTCACAACCATGGAACCATGTTTCCAACCATGGTTCCAATGCACCAAAAGGTTCTCTGTAGTTTAAAAATGTTCTTTAGGCTTGAAAAAAATGTTTTTCACGGCCAGAGTAAAAAAAAGTGTTCTTTAAGGAACCATTTACTGAAGGTTTCTTTGGGGAAACAAAAATGGTTCTTCAACATCATCCCTGTAAAACATTTTTGTTCTACCTGGAGCCTTAATTTTAATGTTCTTGTCTGATTTACATTTCAGCAGAGACTCTGTTATGAACGCTATGGAAACGAGGGGAGAAATGAATATCTGCATTAGTGTCAGGGCTGCAGTTCAAGAAAATGAATCAACACCTTCTGACTAATCACAATTCAAATCTCCACAAAATTGTGTTCAAGGCGCAATAGTTGTGGGTTTTAAATGAAAAAGTTTCAGACAGAATCACAGAGTCACAATGAGTGTGAAGATGTACTCATTACTACACAGAATGCTGTGCTCAATACTGCCCCCTACACGCCGCTGCCCCACAGCACTGCTCTCTCAACAGGAGCAGGGTGCAGAATTGTCCATCAGATTATTTGCTGTGTTGCTAATTTAGGATGAGGCTGAATTCTTTCTCACCCATACTGCAGATTCATACAGCCAATCAGTGACAGACAGGTACATCATCAGACACGCCCACTAGATTTGATTGGCATTTCCAGTGATATTTTTCACACACATCCATAACGTACAGTATGCAATGTGAAAGAATGAACAGGAACAAGGTGGATTATTTACTCATCCATTTCTCCTGAAACAGCTATAGAAGGGGGCGGAGCTAAGAG
>NC_083465.1:30217354-30234854 GCF_030014155.1 Tachysurus vachellii
GGGGGAGAAACCTGGTTCTCAGTGTGTAGCTTAGAGAGCAAGTATTCAGACATGCGCAGTACAGCGGTGTCCTCGCGCTGCTTATATACACCCACACGTCACTAGGTGTTTACAGGACGGTAGATTGTTTATATATAGTTTCTAGTTTCATATATATACAGTTTATACGTGTATTATATCACACAGGTGCTGTTATAATGTCTAAAACGGTGATATCACTTCTGTATTTTACATTTCATTTCGCTTTAAACACAAGAAACCGAAGCGTTACGTCACTCCTGAAGACTCGTCCTCTGATTGGCTGCTGCTCGGTCCTTCAGCTCGAGTTACAAATAAACTTTATTATCTTTTATAATGTTCCTTATGTGTATATTAATGTGGTGTTAAACACCCAACACACAACTACACGTTGATAAGAGAAGGTGTTTTTTATATATAAACAAATAGTGCATGTTTCGTCGTGTCTGCTTTTTAATTGTCTAGTGTGAAGTGCATCTGTATAGTTATTATTGTTCTGTACAGTTATTATTATAGTTCTGTACAGTTATTATTATTGTTTTGTACAGTTATTATAGTTCTGTATAGTTATTATTGTTGTTCTGTATACTTATTATTGTTGTTCATGTTTTTGTTGATTGGTAAATCTAAATAATATACAATTATAATTAATAATAATAAAAATAATAATTGACTAAAAGCTTGAAGACTTTCTCCCCTGTTTGTTGTATGTGTGTATATGAAAATAAAAACTTTAAACAGTGTTTTAGACTCATGGTATCTTTTGTACATCGCTCTGGATAAGAGACTCTGTCACATGCTGTAAATGTAAATGTATACAAATATTATTACTACTAGTACTAATAGTACTAATCATCATCATCATCATCATCATCATCATCATCATCATCATCATCATCATCATCATCTTTTATTCATTTCTGCCCCCTTTTTCTCTCTTCCTCATGAGGCAGCAGTGACTAAAAACAACAGACTCCAGGAACTATAAAAAAACCAAAACAGATTGTAGGAGTGAACACTTACACAACCTTTTTCTGTGTGCTTATATAAGACAGAAGCAAAGGAAGGAGATAGAGAAACACACACAGCACCAAGCAGGACCTAACAACTACAGCGAGAATTAGGTAAAGGTGTGTATTAACATACTGACAAAAATAATACCTGCTCTGAAAGTGTGGATGTAGTGTGAATGTCTTACAGCATGGAGATGAAAAAAGCTGTGTTTATATAGAGCTTTATAGGACCGAGTCATCCATTCTGACTATATATACAAACAGGTTTCTATCTAAAACTTTACAAGACTTACTAGGAGTTTTATTTACATTTACATTTTTATTTCTGCCTGTTTTTACTCTATAAAGCAAATTCAGCTGCATTTTAAACTTATACAAGTTCATATATCAATAAAGTCTAATGCTGATATTATTCGTTAGTGTTAGTTATTAATTATAAAACAAAACGTTTTTACTTTTTGTGTCTGATATTGGACTAAAAGGTTTATATTACACCCCAGGAAGCCTGGAGAGGAAGATTCAGGTTATATCAGGTTATATATATTTATTGTGTTATTATTGTATTATGATATGAATTATACAGCACTATACAGAATGATGTAAACCAAAGACGGTAAAAAAAATACTTAATTTAATGTTTCTATAAGATAATTAATATATATATATATATATATATATATATATATATATATATATATATATATATATATATATATATATATATGGTGGGAGAATGCTTTGACTCAGAATATATTTTATCCAGTTTACACTAAATCTAAATTCAATTAAATATCAGATCAATATGAACTTCACAATGAATATCACAAACCACATAGATAACATTTTTATAAGAAATACTGATATAAAAAATCTGTTATGGTTGTGTGTGTGTGATGATTTGACTGTGGTACTAATAATAATAATAATAATAATAATAATAATAATAATAATAATAATAATTGGTTTTCTTTCTTAATTCAGGTTCAGGGTTGAAACATTGCAGATTTCCTCCAGTCTGTTCAGTAAATATTTATTAATATTAGAATAATTGTCGTTTACGTGTACAGCACTGCACAGACGCCCTTCCTTATCATCCTTATCTCTGCTGGGAGAGAACGTCTCCTCATGCTAGCACAAACAGTCCACAGTCATGATTACTCTGAAATGACACCCTGGTAGAGACGAGCTGGAGGACGAGGGCTTTGTTCTGTGTAGGTTTAATGTTTTAGTGCTTTACTTGTTTACACTCTGCAGTCATTTATTTAAACTAGAAAAACAAAAACTTCAGCTTGAATACACTGTGTGAGCTCCTTGGAGTTCTTTAGTTTGCTCACAACCTGCTGAGAGGTGTATTAGCTGCGTGACCCTGACCAGGATAAATTAATTCCTGAAGATGAACGAATTACTTTTTGAACAGAGGGGAGTGAGACACTAGATCATTCCTAATTTTCTGCTTTCATTCCCTCTGCTCTTTAGGAATAAACAGTGAAGGCGATGTCCTACACACTCCCAGTGGTGCTCTTGCTCAGCTTTGTCTTACACACACCGACGCTGAGTGAGAAGCTCACGCTGAAGCCTCCTGAGCACGAGCTGTTCAATGGCTCTCTGTACGCCACATGCAGGATGAAACCCAACACCCGGCTGCTGCCGGGAACGCCCCGAGTGTACGGACACGTCCTGTTTAAACAAACTGGCCCACAGGAGAAGTTACAGGTGATGTTCAGGCTGTATGGTCTGCCTGACTATTACTCAAAGTCCAGAGCAATACACATTCACCAGTATGGAGATCTCAGCGAGGGCTGCATCTCCACCGGTGGCCACTACAACCCAAACGAAGTCAACCATCCCCATCATCCGGGTGATTTCGGAAACTTTATAACCCGCAATGGGAAGATTCGACGGGCTGTAACCTCCAAAGCCACTCTGTACGGTGGCACCTCGGTGCTCGGTCGTGCCGTGGTGATCCATGAGAAGGAGGACGACATGGGACATGGAGGAGATCCAGGAAGTCTTCTGCATGGGAACGCAGGAGCACGACTGGCCTGTTGTGTGATCGGAATAAGCAGTTCCAAACCCTGGAATAAAACCCGTCACTAAATTAATGTGAAGTTAAATCTGTACACACGTCTGAGCATCTGATGGTCATTCTGTTCATGTCGTGTTCATTGGGAGGATATAATGATGTCATGATTAGGGAAACTTGGATAAAGGAACAAAGAAACTACACATCTTACTACTTACTTTTCTTCTATTTCTAATTCTCCCTTATTACTCATTATTTTGTCTTCTTAACATGCATTGTTCCTGTACGTCTACATCCTGTTAGAATGTCCTCATTCAAATGGGGCTGTGATTTTATTACATCATGAAGATGTGAACTATATAATAAGTGCAGAATTATTTTGTGTGATGCATCTAAATAGTTTACATCTTAAACAGTGACAGAATTGTTAAAAGATTCTTCTTCATCATTGTACCAATTAAATCATTCGTCACAAACTGATGTAAAAACAAATGAACTGTCAGTTCAACGTCTGTGTAATTGTGCCGTTTCTCTTTTAATCCAGTTTAGTTCACTTTTAATGTGTAATAAATAATGTGTGATTCAGGATTTGTCTGTGTTCGTCTGTTTATGCCTCTCCTCGAACATGACCTTGTGTTATCTTTATAAACTCTGGGTCATGTGAAGATCGTCTCCGGTCATCTGGAACATGGCGATGTACAAAGAGAAATACAAGCTATAGTTTATATTACAAGTGGATTTGCAAATTGCATCGTGATCGTTTCCCCGTAAAGACGTATTTTAAAAAGACGAGCCATGTGTCAAATAATTATAATACATTATAAACAATACGCAAGGCATAAAATGATTAATTTGAGCTTATAAAATAATCTGGTACTGAAAGAATTTATAATAACTTAATATACTAATGGTCAGAATCTAACACCATTCTGTAGACCAGAGGTCAGTAACAGGCGGACCGCGGTCCGGGTCCAGACCCAGAAGCTGTCCAATCCGGACCCGGACCTAGAGCCAAAACAAAAGGTTATGATTTAAAACTTGACGAAGCATTTCTATTTTAACCGGCGCAGCTTTTGCAGACTTTACTGTAAAGGTAATGGAAACGCACAGACCAATCAAGTCTGTGTATTCCTGAAGTAAACACTGTGACTCAACAGTGCGAGACAGATGAGGGAGAATTAAAGTAAAGTTACACGTGAAGTAGAAAACAAAGGGAGAGAAACAGGCGAGTGAGACGGAGAAAGGGAAAGAAACAGACACGTGAGACGGAGAAAGGGAGAGAAACAGACGCGTGAGACGGAGAAAGGGAGAGAAACAGACGAGTGAGACGGAGAAAGGGAAAGAAACAGACGCGTGAGAAGGAGAAAGGGAGAGAAACAGACGCGTGAGACGGAGAAAGGGAAAGAAACAGACGAGTGAGACGGAGAAAGGGAGAGAAACAGACGAGTGAGAAGGAGAAAGGGAGAGAAACAGACGAGTGGGACGGAGAAAGGGAGAGAAACAGACGAGTGAGACGGAGAAAGGGAGAGAAACAGACGAGTGGGACGGAGAAAGGGAGAGAAACAGACGAGTGGGACGGAGAAAGGGAGAGAAACAGACGAGTGGGACGGAGAAAGGGAGAGAAACAGATGAGTGAGACAGAGAAAGGGAGAGAAACAGACGAGTGGGACGGAGAAAGGGAGAGAAACAGACGAGTGAGACGGAGAAAGGGAGAGAAACAGATGAGTGGGATGGAGAAAGGGAGAGAAACAGATGAGTGAGACAGAGAAAGGGAGAGAAACAGACGAGTGGGATGGAGAAAGGGAGAGAAACAGACGAGTGAGACGGAGAAAGGGAGAGAAACAGACGAGTGGGATGGAGAAAGGGAGAGAAACAGATGAGTGAGACAGAGAAAGGGAGAGAAACAGACGAGTGGGATGGAGAAAGGGAGAGAAACAGACGAGTGAGACGGAGAAAGGGAGAGAAACAAACGAGTGCAACGGAGACTGATTTCTGTTCACACGTCACACTTCACCAGAATGTCTCATATTATGAGGCAATGTGAAAGACAGTGTCTCTCTCAATGTGAAGACAGCGTCCCTGAGACAGCTTTCCCAGGTCTGAGTGAAGTAGCCCTATACATCCTGACCATGTTTGGCTCTACATACAACTGTGAGGCAGCTTTCTCTACAATGAACATAATCCAAACTAAATATGGTTCCAGGGTCACTAATGAGCACCTCCACATGTGTATGAGAGCGGCCCTGACTCCATTCAAGCCCAGGTTTAACCCTAACCCTAACCCAAGCCCAGGTTTAACCCTAACCCTAACCCAAGCCCAGGTTTAACCCTAACCCTAACCCAAGCCCAGGTTTAACCCTAACCCTAACCCAAGCCCAGGTTTAACCCTAACCCAAGCCCAGGTTTAACCCTAACCCTAACCCAAGCCCAGGTTTAACCCTAACCCAAACTAGAGCTCAGTTCTCTCACTGAGATATAAAAGGGAAAGTTAAGCACTTTATTTAAACATACACAATTTTCACATTTTATTTATTTTCTCTTATTTTGAAATGTAGCCCTACTTTTATTTATTTAATGAGAGAACGTTATACATATCTACAATCATACATATGTTCAGTTCTATGTTACGTGACAATAAATATTGTCAAAATGTTTTTGAATTGTACTGAATTTATTTGATTTGACAGTCAGGTATTGATTACCTGTAGATGTTGATACAACTACTAGGCTACTTAAATATATATCACACTAACTAGTGAGACTTTATGATCTTCCGGACCTTTGCTTCAATAAATGTTCTCTTACTGGACCTCTTTAAATTTTAGTTGAATACCTCTGCTGTAGATCATCTACATACAGATCATTTGAACGATCTCACCCGAACGAGTCCGACTTTTGCCGATCGTCTTTCCCGAGTCCTTCCCGAAGATCCCCGATCATTGCCGATCTTTCCCAAACACCGCTCGCGGACTCTATCGCCCCCTGTGTGTATTTGTATGTATTACATTTCGAGAATGGAGGAACTTGCTCTAAAGCTCAGTGCGGATGGCATCCAGAAAAAAGTCCTTTCTCCTGGAAAAGGGGAAATCCCGGATTATTTGGATGGCACAAAGGTAAAATGTGTAATCGTGCAATATTTAAAGGAATATTTATAACGATTAAAGGCATTAATTCCTGAGTGTAACGCTACAAAGCTAACCGGCTAACAGACCTAGCTAGCGGCGCTTGGCCTTCATCACTGCCTTATTTATACGTAAACATTCGATGTAAAAGGTTTTATGATGTCTCCTGACAGACAGACACTTTTATCTACCTGTCTGTTAGCGGTTAAATACTGAGATGAACAAGTTAGCAGTGTTGCTAATGGACGTTAGCTAGATGCTATCAGATGCTATCAGATGCTAGTTATAGATAGCATTGTGTGTAATATAAATAAATAAAAAACACTGTTTAGTAATTATGATGTGCAGAAATAGTCAGATGTAGTTGTAGTTTGTGATCCTGTACTTTATGTTTAAATAATAATAATAATAAAATCAGTATTAATGTTCAGGACATTAATCCCCTGCTGTATCTAGAATGAAAAAATACAAAAATAGTGATTTTATTGAGGTTTTATTGAGGTTTTATTTATGTGACTCATCCTGTACTATTTTTGTCTTTAATTGCTCTTTAAAGTATAAATATGCTCCGCCTCCTGGAGCTCAACAGAAGCACACAACATGGTTTGTGTCAAACACAAAAATTTCCATGAAATTACTCGATCCATAGTTTGTCCAAGACGAGGAGAAAATATCACATCTGTGGAGCGAATAACACATTTTTATTCGTTGACCTGTTTTGGAACTGACTCGTTGAGTCGACTCGTACTGGTGAGTCAAACGGTCAGACTCACTGAAAAGAGACAGAAATCTCATCACTAATTCTCACTAAGATGTCTTTGTGGTTGATTAGCTTAAATCTCTCACTGAAATTCTGAGAGAAATCTAACCTTACAGTAAATTCGGTGAAACATAAAAACTGATGTGACAGTTTATCAGCAGCCCTGTTTTTCCTTTTCCAACATAACAGCACTGAATAACGTGCTTTAATGATTTATCGGGTGCCAATATTTCTGGTGTTGCTTGTGTGTGTTTTCCTGCAGGTGACGTTTCATTACCGCAGCAGCCTGTGTGACGGCACGGTGCTGGATGACTCCAGGACCATGGGAGGGAAGAGTAAACCCATGGAGCTCATCCTGGGGAAGAAGTTTAAGCTGCCCGTGTGGGAGTGTGTGGTCAGCACCATGAGGGTCGGCGAGATCTCAGAGTTCACCTGCGACGTCAAGGTACGTGGTGTGGTGTGGGGTGATGTAGTGTAGTATTCCTGTCACGCTCATACTCAGTAGTGTTTTCTGAGTAATTGCTTACACAAAAGTAAGCAAACACACATTAAAGCTGTATGAATGCAGAAGGTTGAGATTTGTTTCAGTCTTGTCCAGTGAACACTCAGTCATATGTGCTGTGAAAGGTTTCTAGTTGTTTATTTGTATCGTCTCATCCCTCTGTGTTTTCTCCTCCAGCACACGTCTCTGTACCCTCTGGTGTCTCGGTCTCTGAGGAACATCAGCAAGGGTAAAGATCCTCTGGAGGGACAGAGACACTGCTGTGGCATCGCACAGGTCCACTCTCACCACTCACATGGACACAGAGACCTAGAACAGCTCCAGACCAACCCTCAGCCTCTGGTCTTCACCATAGAGCTCCTGGAGGTGTGTGTGTGTGTGTGTGTGTGTGTGGACAGGGATTAAAGTGTCGTATTTTAGTATAAGAAAGGTGGAACTCTTAGTTAATGTTAGAGGAGCTCTACATAGATCTCTAATAGAACTACACCATGTTATAAACGTGTGTGTGTGTGTGTGTGTGTGTGTGTGTGTTGCAGGTTTTGCCTGCAGGTTCATTCGCTTTGGAGACATGGGCAATGACGGACGAAGAGAAGCTGGCCGCTGTGCCACAGATTCATGAGGAAGGAAATGCACTCTTCAAGAAGGGAGACACGGCAGGAGCTGCAGAAAGATATTATAACGCCATCGCCTGCCTGAAGAACCTACAGATGAAGGTACAGAGAGAGAGAGAGAGAGAGAGAGAAACATTGACATTTTCTCCTCACAGTATATAACACTGATGTATTATTATGATGTGTATATAACCCCAATTCATGTGTAATAACAGCTTATCGTTAGTCATTAATGTTAATAATCATTTTAAATTCTAATGTTTGTGATTAATTAGTTAAGTTTGTTTTCTGTGCGTGTGTGTGTTTAGGAGCAGCCAGGCGATGAGCCATGGATTAAGTTGGACATCATGATCACGCCGCTGCTGTTGAATTACTGCCAGTGTAAACTGATCCAGGGCCAGTACTACGAGGTGCTGGACCACTGCTCCTCTCTGCTCAACAAGTATGAGGGTAAGAGACTCAGCTCAGAGCTCAGTCCGGGGGGGGGTAATGTTCACACACACACTCACACACACACCCTCTCTTCCCCTGCAGATAACGTAAAGGCGTACTTCAAGCGAGGAAAAGCTCACGCAGCCGTGTGGAATGAAGCCGAAGCCCGAGCTGATTTTCAGAAAGTTCTGGAACTGGACCCTTCCCTTGGGCCGGCTGTGAGCAGAGAGATCCAAGTTATGGAGAAACGGATTCGAGAGAAGGACCAAGAGGAGAAAGGACGCTACAAAAAACTCTTCATCTCTGGTAGCACCTCAGCAGCAGCTACTACGGTCTGTCACAGAGACGCAGTAATACTCTGTGTGTTGTGCTGTTACAGGAAAATAATCAGCTGTGTTCTGTTTCAGAGCTGAAACCAGCGGAGACGCTTCCTGTAGTCGTCCCTGAAGAGACGCTCCGTTACTGAGACGCTGTAACACCTGAGCACATGAACTCTTCACCATTACAGCACGAGCAGCTTTCTTCATTTATTTCACACATACACACACACACACACACCTTTGCTTATTAACACCTCACACTATTACAACACAAAAGATCCCTGCAGTGTAACTTGGGCTGTGTCCCAAACGCTAAAGTTCTTACAAGGCAGCATGAAGGAAAGGGCAGAGTGTCACACTGTGGTGGTGACGCTAGATGTGACCTCTAGCATTTGGGACACAGACAGACACGCCCCCTGAGACAGACAGACACGCCCCCTGAGACAGACAGACACGCCCCCTGAGAGACAGACAGACACGCCCCCTGAGAGACAGTCAGACACGCCCCCGAGAGAGACAAACACATGCCCCGAGAGAGACAAACAGACAGACACGCCCCTTGACAGACACACCCGAGAGACACAGACACGCCCCCTGAGAGAGACAAAGACAGACACACCTCCTGAGAGACAGTCAGACACGCCCCCGAGAGAGACAAACACACGCCCCGAGAGAGACAGACACACCACCTAACAGACAAAGAGACAGACACGCCCCCTGAGAGACAAACAGACACACACCCCGAGAGAGACAGACACACATGCCCCCTGACAGACAAAGAGACAGACACACACGCCCGACAGACAAAGAGACAGACACGCCCCCTGAGAGAGACAGACACACACGCCCCCTGACAAAGAGACAGACACACCCCTTGACAGACAGACACACCCCCTGACAGACAAAGAGACAGACACGCCCCCTGAGAGAGACAATCGTATACAAAGTCCTCTAACGCCTTTCTAACGTAATACTTTCTGTAGTAATCCTGTGTCTTTCCTGATTTCTTTTTGTAATAGTTTTTGTATTTACATGTACACGTGTATCTTATCTTTTAAATGTATAAACCATCACGTGGTCACAAATATTGCATAGTAAAGGTAATATGTACACACGTGGTCGGGGTGGACAACCGGCTCCTGTATCGACATCCTCATCGTCTTCTAAACGTTTTTAAAAATATATTTTTTTCAATATGGAATTATTACCAAAAATGTTATTGCTCTTAAAAGCATTTATAATTCACACTACACTTCCTGTGGGTTTTCTTTAATATTTGTTCCAACTTCTTAGTGATGGTAAATATCCTGAATCGTGATGTTTGTGTGTAAAGATGTTGAGAATGAAACTACAAGGTTGTGATGATGTTTCCGTACCGACTCAAAGAATTATCCAGCGACCATCTGCCAAGACACATTAACTCCATTTATGGGATTGTTTATGCCTTGTATGACTGTAAAGATCCGCATTTATGTTATAACTAAAGCCAAATAAAGAAAATGCCAGGGAAAAAAAAGTAAACTTTTTATAGACGTGTCGTTCACATCCGACTCTCGCTTACAGTCCTGACCGAATGTCCTGGAACAGCAAGGTCGCTCTTATATCCCAAAGACCAAAGTTTCAGATCAGAAGATATAAATAAGGGCTGATTGATGGACCAGAATGTCAGCTCTCATGTCCTGATTGAACAACTTACTACATACACATTTTGTATCAGACGACACTTTTTGAGGTTTCACTTGTTCCTTCCTTCAGTCTCCTCTTCAGGAGGTGAAATGCTGCTCATGTGTGTTCAGGTCTTCAGCTGGTAGTGTTTACTAATATACAAGTACATTTATAAAACTAAATTTAATGTGTTATTAAATGATTTTTAATAATAGGGGAAGTCATGGCCTAATGGTTAGAGTTTGTCTCCTAACCCTAAGGTTGTGGGTTCGAGTCTCGAGCCGGCAATACCACGACTGAGGTGCCCTTGAGCAAGGCACCGAACCCCTCCAACTGCTCCCCGGGCGCCGCAGCATAAATGGCTGCCCACTGCTCCGGGTGTGTTTACGGTGTGTGTGCACTTTGGATGGGTTAAACACAGAGAACAAATTCTGAGTATGTCACCGTACTTAGCCGTATGTCACGTCACTATTTTATTAATATTTAATTATCTATTACAAAAATATTTTATCCAGCAGGAACCTTGTTCAAGTAATCTATTAGATTTCATTGATTTATTTCATTGAAGTCAAAATAAAACAGTGAAAATTTATCTAAATATCCAAAGTGTGGAGAGCAGAAACAAACGTGTTCGATGTTTAATTGTAAAACCGGATTTTTATTCTTTTTTTTTTTTTGCATTTAAATACGGAACTGCAAAAGGTTTGAAATTACAAAAGCAATTATGTGGAACAGAAGTGTGTAAAAGTCTGTGTGTGTGTGTGAGAATAAGAGAGATGGAGAAGAGTGGTGTGTGTTATGTGCGAGCGCTGCGCTCGGTTTCAGCTAGACACTCTCTCACTAGCGCTCGGGCGTGGATGATTCCTGAAACACAAACAACAGGCATTTCATGTTTTCTCTCCATCAGTTATAACACTATCATATCAATATTTTTGGGGAGTAAATTTTTCTGCTCCTTTTTAAGCTGTTAGAGGACAATATTAGAGTAGAGTGTAGTTTAATTATAACAGCATGACACTGTGTGTGTGTGTGTGTGTATACGAGAGAGAAAGTGGTACCTCTCTTCAATCTCTCCATGGCACTTTTACTGCCGGCGTATGTGGGCCTGATCTCTCGACTCATTTCCTCTATAACAGACAGCAGCTCGCTGTAGGTTGAGCCCTGAGACACTTTCACAGGCTGAAATGTAAAAAAAAATTTCCTTGAGATTTCACTCACTCATTCATCTTCTACCGCTTATCCGAACTACCTCGGGTCACGGGGAGCCTGTGCCTATCTCAGGCGTCATCGGGCATCAAGGCAGGATACACCCTGAACGGAGTGCCAAACCATCGCAGGGCACACACACACACACTCATTCACTCACGTACTACGGACAATTTTCCAGAGATGCCAATCAACCTACCATGCATGTCTTTGGACTGGGGGAGGAAACCGGAGTACCCGGAGGAAACCCCCGAGGCACGGGGAGAACATGCAAACTCCACACACACAAGGCGGAGGCGGGAATCGAACCCCCAAACCTGGAGGTGTGAGGCGAACGTGCTAACCACTAAGCCACCGTGACCCTCCTTGAGATTTCAGTTCTTTATTAAATCTATATTTAGAGGATTAATCACACCGCTGTTAAAAACAATACAAAAGTGCGTCACCACACGTTTATAAATGTGTATACTATAAAACAAAAAAGTTTGTATTGACAAAAATCTAAATTTGAATGACAATAAATGCGATTTTTAAAAAAATCAGCTAACAGATGTTTATCCTCAGGTCGAATCCAGCGAGTTATGGAAAAAAAAAAGCATCATATCACGATACATAAGATCTATTCTGTATTTAAAAAGAAACAAGGAAGAAATTATAGGACCCTGTCAGCCATTTTGTTATTATGATACAGATATCTTATTGATCACTGATTATTTTTGAGATCTTCATGCACCTGTACAAAGCCCATGGACGGTGGACCGAAGTCGCTGAACACCGGTCTGAAGGTGGAGGCCGAGGGTAGAGACGGAGACGAGCCACAAGACCCTGAGACCAAGAAGTAAAAGGTAAAGACACTGAGGTTATAAACACATAACTGAGCTTGTAGGAAGCAGTGTACCCCAAATATCTGATTACAATCACAATTTATATTTGTTAACCCATGAGCAGAGAGGTATGGTGTACCACACTGAAGGGGAGAAATGTCACGGCTCATTATTGATGCGTGTGTGTGTGTGTGTGTGAGAATATCCAGTGTCTGCGCTCTGTAAGTCAGAGACAAAGCTGTAACAGTTTTATGACGCAGTCCCTAAGCAGCGTGACAGAAAACAGCATGTAGTTGTAGCTGTAATGAAGAATCCAGAGACGACAAACACGGCGCGTGAGGAGATGTTCAGTACGAGCAGTTTGTGAATAAGAGTCATGGGATGAGCAACAGGACAGTGATTAGAATGACACCAACAACTCCAGGGTACAAATCTACAGACTCCAGGTGACAAACACTGAACAGAGATGGGTTTGTTTTTGGGAAGTGTGTGAACTCATGAGCATGAAGCAGCCTCCTGTGTGATGTTGTGGTCTGGATAATAAACTAACACCTCACTGTGTGTGTCATGAAGACATTTACATTCTGTCTGACTGACTGACTCACACACACACACATCAGAAGTTAAACTGTATGAATGAAGATGATGATGAAGGTGCAGTGATAAGAGCAGCTCACCTGGAGGTGTGTGATTAGAGCCTGCAGGAGCTGGAGCGATGGGTTTATAACTCATACTGAGCTCAATAAACTGCTCCGTGATGTACAATCAACTTTTAACAATGTTCACACACACACTCACTCACTCACACTCTCTCTCTCACACACACACACACACACACTCTCTCTCTCTCTCACACACACACACACACACACACACACACACACCTAACCCTAAAAGTATCGCACAAAAACCCACTCGTCTGTCTTTCTCCTAGACACAAATATACATGTGTCTCCTCATTCACACCAACACCAATGTTAATTAAAGTGCTAAGCTAAGCTAAGCTAGGCTAGGCTAACCCCTTCCGCAATGCTAACAATGCCGCTAGCAAACGGCTAACACTTATTCTGCTCACTAACTATATTTATACGTTTCTACAGAAAGTACAGTGATAACGTTCCCATTTATAACCGAACTCTAATTAATATAAATTATACCGGTTAAAAACAAACAAATAAACAAACAGACAGAAGAAGAAAAGCGAACCGAAGCTCTGTCAAAAAGCCGAAAATGGCAAACCACAGGAAGCGGCTCGCGCATACGTGTTGGAGAAATGCGTGGTGACGTCACGACGTCGCATGTGTGTGTGCATGCGTGCGTGCGTGCGTCGCGAACAAAACACAAAACAAACGAATCTTACTTCCGGATTTGATTTACTAATTACTATTATTTTATTTTATTTATTTATTTTATTTATTTTTGTCAGTTTGTTTTATTGTGATCTCTGTTTGTTACTGGCTATGCTCAACCTATGACTGATCATTGTAATGTTATTTTGTGATTTGATCATGTACCTTGTTTGTTTGTTTGTTTGTTTGTTTGTTTGTTTGTTTGCTTATAACTGCTTACAATAAAAAAAATTGTTGCTCAGAGTAAATTGAAAAAAAAAAAAAAAATCTTACTTCCGGGTTGATTTTTTACTGTTAAATTTAGTTTAAACTTGAATTCTTTTGTTATTGACTTTTCTCTCCACTTAATGTCTGTTACCATTTACACAGTATACTGCAAAACTCTCAGATCTTTATACTTTATACTCAGATTATACTTTTTAGGGATTTGTTTTTAAAATGTACAAAGTAAAAAATAATAAATAAATAAATAAATAAAGTAATGCAAATAAAAGGCTTAATTGATCACTTTATTAGGAGCACATTTAAACCTACTCATTTATCAGCCAATCACGTGACTGCATTTCTGCTCATTAAATCATGTGGCTGGTCCAGCGGTCCAGGCGCTGGGTTCCTAATCAGAAGGTCGGGGTTCAAGCCCACAAGCTGCTGAGACATGTACGTTGGGTCCTTGAGCAAGGCCCTTAACCTCACCTGCTCCAGGGGCGCTACACAATGGCTGACCCTGCGCTCTGATATGCGAAAACCGGGAAGTCGTGGCCTAATGGTTAGAGAGTTTGACTCCTAACCCTAAGGTTGTGGGTTCGAGTCTCAGGCCGGCAATACCAAGGCTTGAGCATGGCACCGAACCCCCCAAACTGCTCCCCGGGTGCCACAGCCATAAATGGCTGCCCACTGCTCCGGGTGTGTGTTAACGGTGTGTGTGTTCACTGCTGTGTGTGTGCACTTTGGATGGGTTAAATGCAGAGAACAAATTCTGAGTATGGGTCACCGTACTTAGCCGTATGTCACATTACTTCAAATTATGTGACATTGCTGCTCATTAAATCATGTGGCTGCATTTCTGCTCATTAAATCATGTGGCTCACATTATCATTCTGTACAATTGTTGTGAGCAGAAGATTCCTTTCCTGTCAGCCAAAAACACATAGCTGAGTTACAGTGGGCACATAAATGGTAGAGTCTCAATTTGGCACCTACAGCATGAATCCATAGACCCAGCCTGCCTTGTGTGGGCTGTTAATACCAAACATGAACAAGTGAATGTCACGGTCGATCTGAGCGTATTTGTGTCCATGTACACATCTTTATGGACACAATCTAGCATCTTCTAATGGCTACTTCCAGCACGGACATATGCACCATGTCATAAAGCAAAAGCTGTCTCGCTCTGCTTTCATGAGCATGATGATGAGTTAATGTTCTTCAGTGGCCTTATCAGTCACACTTTTGGGATTATTTTAATACATTTGTGTTTTTGAGTTTGTTAAGATTTCCTCCATGTTATTAACCTTCTGGTTGTTTTATCAGGTTCATCAGTAACACCAGTGTATATTTGCTGGTCACAGATATAATGTATTGCACTGAGCAGCTCGTGAGCCCCAGTGAGCAGTGTTTACACTAAAAGGTTTCTCAGAAAGATTCCACTACTACTGATCCTCTTACACTTATCTCATTCTGAATATTTAATGAAAGCACACAGAACATCAGTTTCCAGGAGAGAATCTAATAGAGATGAAAATAATCCCTGGCTCATTGAATCCATATAAGAAAGAAAAAAGACTAAAACTTCTTTGTTCCACTGTGTGCCACTGACATTAATCCTTTCTTTACAAAAATGGTTTGTCCTGTTAGAACAAATCCCACATTTTAAAATCTGTTTATAATCCACGTGGCTTGAATAATATCACAGCGTTAATAAGAGGCTTCCTTCACCACATCATACACACACACTGACACTGGAGACTCCTTCACCACATAATACACACACTGACACTCGAGACTCCTTCACCACATCATACACACACTGACACCAGAGACTCCTTCACCACATCATACACACACACTGACACTGGAGACTCCTTCACCACATCATACACACACTGACACCAGAGACTCCTTCACCACATCATACACACACACTGACACTGGAGACTCCTTCACTACATCATACACACACTGACACCAGAGACTCCTTCACCACATCATACACACACTGACACTGGAGACTCCTTCACCACATAATACACACACTGACACTCGAGACTCCTTCACCACATCATACACACACTGACACTAGAGACTCCTTCACCACATCATACACACACTGACACTGGAGACTCCTTCACCACATCATACACACACTGACACTGGAGACTCCTTCACCACATCATACACACACTGACACCAGAGACTCCTTCACCACATCATACACACACTGACACTGGAGACTCCTTCACCACATCATACACACACTGACACTGGAGACTCCTTCACCACATCATACACACACTGACACTAGAGACTCCTTCACCACATCATACACACACTGACACTGGAGACTCCTTCACCACATAATACACACACTGACACTCGAGACTCCTTCACCACATCATACACACACTGACACTGGAGACTCCTTCACCACATCATACACACACTGACACTGGAGACTCCTTCACCACATCATACACACACTGACACTGGAGACTCCTTCACTACATCATACACACACTGACACTGGAGACTCCTTCACCACATCATACACACACTGACACTGGAGACTCCTTCACTACATCATACACACACTGACACTGGAGACTCCTTCACCACATCATACACACACTGACACTGGAGACTCCTTCACCACATCATACACACACTGACACCGGAGACTCCTTCACTACATCATACACACACTGACACTGGAGACTCCTTCACTACATCATACACACACTGACACCGGAGACTCCTTCACCACATCATACACACACTGACACTGGAGACTCCTTCTCCACATCATACACTATGTATTTATATCAGTGGAGTGTGTATTATAAAAAAAGAGTCAAACGTGGAATTTAAAAATGAAATAAACTAAAATATAAAAAGATTTACAATATTTAGTATATTTAAAGCCATATTTTAGGTTTTTTTCTTTTTCAGTTTTATTGAAAATATAATATTAATAGTCAGTATGTTTTCCTCACAGCTGAATAGAACGCCATTTATTATAATATTTTCAGATTTATCCACGTACTGTTGTGTGTATGTTTTAGTGTTAAACACTATATACGGAATAAAAGGAAGTTTTTTCCGACTCAGTTGCAGAACATCGTCGCGCATGCGCATTGAGTTGAAAACGCAAAAGCCCCAGTCATGCTGGTGTGAGTTCCTGCAGTGCTGCATCCTGTCCCAGGGACTCGGGATAAACAGTCCAGCTTCCACAATGACCGGTGCAGCTCACACTGCTCCTGTGCGACTCTTAGTCCTTGTCCTGTTGTCGTGCTGTGTGAGCTGCTCAGGAGGAAAGCGTGTGTTTAAATGTCCTTCAGGATGCACCTGTACCACGGAGACCATCATCTGC
Source organism: Tachysurus vachellii (assembly GCF_030014155.1). Taxonomy (NCBI): domain Eukaryota; kingdom Metazoa; phylum Chordata; class Actinopteri; order Siluriformes; family Bagridae; genus Tachysurus; species Tachysurus vachellii. The sequence goes on from NC_083465.1 coordinate 30,234,786, forward strand.
GTCGGATCATCCTTCATCCCCAGGACAGTGCCAGCAGACATCAGCTCTCTGTAAGAGTCTTTCACACGT